>NW_008678642.1:60095-93252 GCF_000695815.1 Acanthisitta chloris
CTGAACTTTATTACACTTATAATTGCAGGTCAGAGATTTCACAGTTTTGTCCTAGATACTTTTGATTTTGATTTGAACTCTGGGAGAACAAAATAAACTAAGGAAGATAGTTAATTTTTTACTTTAGTGGCAGCAATTTTGCAAAGGAAAACTTCTGAGTCCTATTTTAGACTAGTTTCAATTCTGCAAAGATAAGTTAGCAAAGGGCTACAAGAAATTTTCCTGTGTTTAAGGCTTGATAAAACCGTACAAGAATTCTTTCCTGTGTTTAAGGCTTGATAAAACCCTTCTTTTTATTTTTTCTTCCTTATTTTTTTTTTTTTTTTTACTTCTATGAAAACATTTGTATTAACATCCGAGTCTTTGGACTTAGGCAAAGTTTATATTCTATGACATGGCACTTGGTAACAAATTCTGTTCTCACAAAAATAGCACTTCAGCTGTAATCAGTGCTTAAAAAATTATGAGCAGTTTGTGTAAACCTCTTTTTTCTTGGCACTACTAGAAGTCAGCTGTGATTTTAGAGTATAATAAATGCATTTGGTTGAATTCCCCTGTTGTGCTGTGAGGAGAGCTTGTCTTTGGCTCATTTAGATTCTGAAGACTTTGTCCAGTGTCCAGATGCACTTTTAAAATGTAGTTAAGAGAATAATTACTGAGTATATTGAAGAGCCATTCCTACTTTTTTTCAGTTTATGCTCAGTAGATTTCACAATTGGCATAATTGCTGCAAACTCAATTGGCAAAGAGCCATTATCTTCAATGGGAATAATGCTTATTACACTAGTTCTCAGTCTTATCCATTATTAACAATGTGCATTTAATAACTTGCAACTAATGGTCTTCAAAGCGATTCCAAAATTGCTTAAGCTGCTTCTCGCAGCATTTGAAGCAAGTTAACAGATTCTGTAGCATGCAAAGGCAGAAACATTGCATTCAGTGCAATAGCATTGATGATTTTGCTGTAGCTGTTCAGGAAAAAGTGTGTCTGAATAAAGCGGTAGCAAGAAGAAATAGGTTGATCAAGCTATTCCTTTGAGTTACTGACTACCTGAGGCAAAACTCTGCAGTGACACTGAATGAGTGGTATAGAAAATCCTTCTCACCAACAAAGTATTTTGCAATAGTATGACTAGGGAGCTCAAAAATGCTGAAGGTTGGTAGGTAATATGTTAAAGTTTGCTTTAAAGATCAATGTGGATAATTCAGTCAGATTGCTTCAGAACAGAAACATTTGGATGGAAACTGTCCAAAAAATTATTTAAAATTTAACTGCAGATTGTTGAATAATTTCCAAATTTCGCTAGATCTAAGGTGAATTTCAGTTTCACAACCAATCAAAACTCAATAAAATGCTCTTTGCCGCTTTTTTTGCTAGGAAAATGTCTTAAACTTCCACTTTACTCTTTATAATTTGTGCTAAATTAAAGCCATTTGATCCCTCTGACCTGTGACCAGTGTGACTTCTTGACTAATTCCTAGCATATTTTATGAAAGCAATATGAATAAAACATTTCTATGGAAATACCTTTGCCAGAAAATAAAATGGCTTATTGCATTATTGAAAATAGAAGGAAGTCATTCACTAAGATCAAAGACCTTTTATCCCTGTGAAAATTGCCTGCCAGCACATGAGAATCCATGAAAATTCAAAGCAATATGCCAACTTCTTGTTTGTCTGGCAAGCCTGTCTCAAATATATTTCCTTGGGTTTTAACAAAGAGCAAAAATTTTCTTCACAGTTATCTGGGTGGAAGATTGCAGCTGAGCATTCCCTATAAGATGTGCTGATAATGACACAGTCTTTCTTCGACCTCCAAAGCAATGCTGAGAGTTCATGCAGCTCTCCAGAATGTCTATGCAAAACTCCTGACAAAAGCAAAGCTATTCCTAGTCGATTGCTGCTCATAGAGCAGACATGCATTAAGAGTAAGGTGTAAATTCTGAAAGACATCATATTATGGGTGCAGCAAACCAAAGTACATAAGTAGTTACCTTTTTTTTTCTGGTGTGGTTCCATTTGTGTATGACATTTAGTTTTTATTCTCTTCTCTAGTCAGTGCACCATTCTGTAATGGAACTCCTGACATCAAGGTTTCCTTAAAAAGCAGTATATTTCTTCTCATTAGCTCAAGAATCTTCTTGAAAGAGACAAAAGTGAACACAGATAACTGTCAATTTGTATAGTCTCTTATTTCAAATAGAGTCCTGAAGGAATGTCTGAAAAATAACATCTCATTTGCTGTTATTCTCAGCAGAAAATTAGTCCTCAGTACCTAGAATGAATACAAATATTAGCTCTTTGCAAAGCATTATAATTTTCAGGCAATTATGCTAGTGTACTGCACTTTGATGCTGCCAGTATTCTAATTTTCTTGGCTGGTGACTACCCTGTTGCTTCTTGTGTGTCCTGCTGGAATTTGTAATGAAGGGCAGACAACAAGACCTAAATGATAAGTTTTGCAACTCATACTCCAGTGCTAAGGCAGGAACTGTGTGTCTAGATAACTGTGTCTCGGGGATACTTTTAAGGAAAGAAGTATATGATCTCCTTACTCTCTGGTTAACTCTTCTACCTCCACTTTCTGTAGGTTCATTTCCCAGCAAAATTGCTAATTAATTGGTGTGATACAGCACAGACATGCCAACATAATAATTCAGGCAGAATACTAGTTATGACAGATGATATTTTTTCCTTTCAATGCCTTAGTGATTTAAATCTTGGTTCTGAATTTGCCAGGTGTACTAATAGCATACACTGAAGCCATTTCTGCCATTTCAAGGAACACTGTGGGATCTCAAATTTTCCAGTTCCCGGAACTCTGCAATTCTTCAAAAAGTTCTTCAAAACATTTTTGTCAGAAAAGAAAACAGATTGCTAATATTGGAGCTACAGGGAAAACTAAACCTCTGTGGTTCAAGCACTGGAGAAACAAAAGGAAGCTCTGTTAGTGCTTTTGGGCTTGTTGTTTGCTTGTATTTCATTGCTGTGATTCTTAACATAATTCACAACCTCTGGAGACCAAATTCAAGGGTTTGGATTCTGTTTACAAAATTGCAAAGGCTGCTCACACATCCAGAACTGGTAGAACAGATTTGGAGGAACAGGTGACTCTTGACTCCTGAGTAACCTGACCTCTGCATTTGAAAGTGTCTCCTTGTGGCATTTGAATGTGTTTATGGTTTTCCATACATGATTTCTCCACTTTCTGCTTCTAGACTATTGTCTTCAAGAATATTTCTTTTTTCTTTTTTCTTTTTTTTTACATTTTTAAAGATGTAACAGGCTTTTTAATGGATCATCATGTCAATTTCCATAGGCAAAGTGATCCCATAAAGCTAAGAGACATATGATTAAATTAGGAGCTTAACTACACCTCAGGTTCAGGCTCTGAAAAAAATAACACTAAATTACATAAAATGGTCAATATAATCTATACCACTCAATGCAGGATGTGACATCCTCAAGCAGCTTGCATTAACTTTTTAATGCAATCCACTGATTGCATTATAAATCACACATTTGTGTATCAGTGATGAGAAAGGCCTATCCAAAAGGTCATCTATTCCAGGGTTTTTAAAAGGACTCTCTAATTGGTTTCTGAGAAATTTACAGGCCATTTTGCATGGTCTCTCCAGACTTATTCACAAGCCTGTTAAAAATAGCCTACACTTTGCTTGTTTTCCCACATTTTGTTTGTTTGCTTGAATAAAGGAATGCTTCTGTGGGCTTTTGAGTATCCTTGCAGTCCTTTCACACATCACACAGGGTTCACAAACCATAACTGAAACATATCAATTTAGTGTATTTCTTTCCATTTTAAGGTATTTATTTAATTTATAGTGCTTTCAGTGTTCAGTCCTTATTTCATCTGCAATGTTGTGATATGCATTAAAGTGCCACCAATAGGATTGCAAAATCCTGGGATGTGCCTTTCTGTATGGACTGCCTCCACTTCTCAAGCTCACAGGAGCTACACTCCTCTCTTCTGGCTGGGTGGCTAGTCATCTGCAGGAGGCAGAGGGAACAGACTCTTTAAGCATAGAGGAAAGGAAAAAGAAAAAACCCCTCATTGTTTTAGTATTAACAATTACTAGCTTTTTGTGTGACCATAACTCAATATCATATCAGCAGCTGGAGTCCTTTCCTTTCTTTTTTCCTGTCATTTTTCAGTCCCCTTGCAGAACCTGTCCTTTCACATCAAAACTTGCAAACAGATGGTCAGCTCCTGAGAAAATTCCTCTGGGACTTCTCTAAGTCCCCAAAGTAGCTGCTTCCACCTGACCGTTCCCACAGACAACAGGGTACAAAATCTCTGTCTCCACAGAAGATGTCAGGTGCAGTTTAAAGCTCCCAAAGTCATATCTCTCAGGTTTGTTCAGGGTTTTGCCACTCAGCAGGTACTGCCCTATTTATTCCTGTTTGTTCTGCCCTTTCACTCTGAGGAACTTTTACTTCATCATGTTAGGAGATGCCCAGTAAACCTTTAAGGGGCTCCCCAAAGTATTGCCTGTGCAGAGAATTGCCTGTGTACTCCTAAGCCTGTGCAGAGAATTGTAAGCTTGTTATTAATATAATGGTCCCAAGCACAACAAAGGCTCCCACCTGCTCCTCCATGGAAGGGTGCCTTGGCTCTGTAACAATTAGCATCAATTACTGCAGGGCTGGTCAGGAACCGTGTGCCTGGCCCTCTGTGGGCTGCAGGTGCAGGATTATCCCCCTGACCTTTCGTTCCCAGAGCCTCCTCTGAGGATGGGAGCAGGAGGCAGTCAGATGAGAGCCACATGCCTTTCAGTGCTCATGGCAGGCGTTAGCTATTCATGCCATTTTCAGAGCTATGAGCTTAGTTTCAGCAAACTAAGCAGAAATCAGGCTCCCTCTCTCTAGCTCTGGTTTGCCCTGCTGTGTCCTCCCATGGTTGTACATCCACTGATTCCTTGGTATCCACAATCTTGCCACAGGAAAAGTTAATTCATGATCGCATTTGTGAAGGGAAACTGGGTTGTAATAATAGTAATAATAACAATAACAGTAGTAGGGATAGTGGTAATAAAAATGAGAGTCCACAGCTGGCTGGCTGAGTGGCAGACAATGGCATGCATGTAATACGCTTGGATAGACTTCATTTCATTGCCTCAGCTTTTAGGTGCAAATGTGATGCCAGAACTCTCTTTAGTTTCAATCCACTTATGAAGGTAAGCAGTACAAAGCCAGGCAAACTGCAGGTATTATAGGCAGCACCCTGTCATGACAGATCATTTTGAAGAGATGACAACCAACTCTTTTTCTAACAAACTGGCAAATTTACAAGGTAAATTATACCTGAACACAGAGGGCACATTATCTTCCAAGTAGGAAAAAATGAGCTTTTTTTCTTTAAGCTTAAATATTGTTCATTTTTGCTAGCCCCTCAAAAAAGTAAAGTTAGGCTTTCTTTCCATGGATGATAAAAGCCCTTTATGCATTGCAAGTTCTATATATTGTGAGTATTTTATAAAATCAGTATTTTTTTTCCATGCACACATGTATCACATTGTTGTCTCCTTAAAAATATTCACCAAATAGGGGAAAAATGAGGGAGATATCAAAGATTTCAATTACAATGAAAAAGAAAAAGGAAAAAAATAAGAAAAGGAGACAAAAATTCATAGAATATCCTGAGCTGGAAGGGACACAGGAGGATCATCAAATTCCAACTCTTGGCCCTGCACAGAGCATCCCCAAGAATCACACCGTGGGACTGAGTGCATTGTCCAAATGATTCTTGAACTCTGTCAAGGTTGGTGCTGTGACTACTTCCCTGGGGAGCCTGTTCCAGTGCTAACCACCCTCTGAGTGAAGAACCTAACCTTATTCTCTAACCTAAACCTCCCCTGACGCAGCTTTGTGCCATTCCCTCAGCTCCTATCACTAGTCACCAAAGAGATCTGTGCCTGGCCTCCATTCCCCTTAGGAAGAAGTTTTAGTCTTCTCTAGGCTGAAGTGTTTTTCAGCATGTCCCAGAATAATCTTCTCCATAATTTTAACGGTCACTGAAATGAGACTGGCAGATCTGTAGTTTTCAGGGTCATGCTTCTTGCCCTTTTAGAAAAGTGGAACAACATGAGCTATCTTACTGTCAACTGGGACCTTTACAGATTCCAAAGACCATTCAAAAATCATTGAGAGAGACCTCACAATGAAATCAGACAGCTCTTTGAGTATTGTCAGATGAATCCCATCAGGTCATATAGACTTATAGGGATCCAGCTGGAGCAGCAGATCCTGCACAAGCTCAGGGTTGCCTGGGAGTTTATCATTCTCACAACCATGGTCCTCCAGCTCAGGACACTGGGACCTCCTTAGCCCATCATTGGTGTTGAAAACAGAGGCAAAGAAAGCCTTATATATCTCTGCCTTCTCTATGTCCCTGTCTGTGTGGTGTCCATCTTTATCCTATAATGGGCTGATGTTATTTCTTCACTGTCTTTTGCTATGAAAGTATTTTTAAGAACTCCTTTTATTGCCACCCACACTACTGGCCAGCTTCAACTCCAACTGAGCTTTGGGCACACAAATTTTCTCCCTTCAGTGGTGAGGAGCATCTCTGTATTCCTCCCATGTCACCTGACCTTGCTTCCACTAGGGATACAGCTGCTTTTTTTTGCCTTAGCTCCAGAAGAAGAACCTTTGTCAGCCAAGCGAGCCTAATGCCTCATCTGCTTGACTTTTGGCATTTCAGAATTGCCTACTCCTCTATTCTTAAGAGATGGTTCTTAAAAAGTTACCAGCACCGGGGGACCCCAGCACCTTCAAAAACATTTTCCCATAGGAAAAGAAAAAGAAAAAGAGTATTCTAGGCCATTGCTTTTCCAGGAATGCAGCATGGGACAGAGCTGGGAATGATTCCAGAACGACACAGATCAGCTGGACCTGAGCTGGTTGCTGCTAAGGGAGAGAAGAACCCTTTGAGTATCCTAGTAAGCCCTTCCCATAGAAGCAAAGACAGCATGAATATCCCCCAAATCTGCCTATTTGATCCAAAAATAATGAAATGCTAGGAAAACAGTGTATGGTGTCTGTTTCTGTTGGGTTTCTTTCAAAAGGTGTCTCACATTCTACCTTGGAAAAATAGGATGCTTTATGAATAGCCTAAACTGAGGCATTGGCTATTCCCTTGTCCATAGTTTGTTTATTTGTTTGTGTGGAAGCTTGACAGGGAAAATAGGAGGGAAAAGACTTGAAACTCTAAATGGTTAATTTAGCAACCCTGATCTGAAATGTTTACATAATTTACTCTTTAGGTTATAGGGATGATGACAACAGGAAGGAATCAGAACATGTATTCTTGAAGAAACATTGTTTGGTTTTGTTTTAGGCAAAAGTCATAACCCTGACTCTCTTACATATTTGTGAATTAGATATAAAGCTGACAACATAACAGTATAAAAATAGCATAGGAGAAGAATCAGTTGTATGGTAGCTATGTTGGATACATTTAATCATGGATCACTCTGGTGACATGTCATTCTTGAAAAAAACAAAACATAAGGGCTTTACTACTGCTGGGGAACATTTTGCACATATGCAGGGTTGAGGAAGCAATTTTTAACTGACTTGTCAAACTAGTCTGGGAATAAGTAACCGCAAAATAAATGAGAGAGCTCTTTTTTTGCTGTAAGTGCTATAGCCTTACATGTAAATCCATGCTGGCAAACTGAAAATCACTATATCTTGATGCATCAGCTGCTGGATAACAGCAAAAGTGACCAAAAAATGTCCTTCATTGTAGGGGCTGCTCTCCTCCAACCAGTGCCTGACAGGATGCCAAAACAACTCCTCCTGCATGGATCTTGTCCCACCAAGCCTAAATAAATAAATAAATAAATAAATAAATAAATACATCTTTGAGAGGACTGTAGCTGTAAATACACCACAGACAAAGGCTAGTTGTTGAATTTCTGTTCCAGCCACAAAAAGGGAATTGAAGGGAAGGGGAAGGGAGGGGAAATCCCTCCGTGTTTATGAGGACACATCAAAGACCCACTTCTAGAAATCTGAACACTCAGATAGGAGGGAAGGAAACAAAGCCTTGGTAGGAAACTTGAAACAATTCAATAAACGTCATTGTGTGTACCCATTCAGTGGGTTCAAGTTACACATTTACACAGACATGGGGTGGTTATGTGCCAATACCCAGTACATGTGAATACATTTGTTGCAGACCCAGCAAACATGCTAAAACAGGGCAGGTGTAACATTGACCTATATGTGAAAGTGTATTTTTATGTTTGTGAGGATATGGAACTGTCCTCAGCTGACAAGTTGAAGCAAGTCCAGAGGAGGACCACAAAGTTGATAAGAGGACTGGAGAATCTTTGCTATGAATACAGGCTGAGGAAGCTGGGGCTGTTCAGCCTGGAGAAGCGAAAACTGCTTGGAGACCTTATAGCAATTTTCAATATCTGAAGGGCCTACAAAGGAGCTAGAGAGGGACTCTTTGTTAGGAGCTACAGTGATAGGACAAGGGGTAATGGGTTCAAATTGGAGGAGTGAAAATTTAGGTAAGGTATTAGAAAAAGGTTTTTTACCATGAGGGTGGTGAGACACTGGCACAGGTTGCCCAGGGCAGTAGTGAATGCCTCAACCCTGGTGGTGTTCAAAGCCAGGTTGGATGAAGCCTTGAGCAACCTGGTCTAGTGGGGAGGTGTCCCTGCCCAGGGCAGGGAGGTTTGTGACTAGATGATCTGTAAGGTCCATTCCAACCCCTAAACCTCTATGATTCTATGATTCCATGTTCCCCATTTTGCTAAAGATAAATCATGGACACATTTTTCATTCACTAGAGGTTTGCTTAATTAATTCTAGTTAGAATTTTATCAAATTTTTATTGATTTTAGGCATTGTGGAAATTGTTTTTTATAGGACATTACTTAATTAAGAATTTCAGCGTGTAGTCTGATGTAAACTGTGACATGGCAGAATATATCACATAAACTCATAAATATTCAAATTAATAGCAAAACTAAGTAATTGACTCAACATGTCAGTTCTGCCTCATGTATATGTATTTACACACACCTGCACATATCCCTATATATGTGTGATATTTCTCCAGCATATAGGTAAGCATATTTTCATTACAGTAATTTCTGCCACTGACCTTAATGAATTCAAAGTGTCTTCTCTATCATGCCTATGCACTTATATTGGAAAGGTAGCAGTAACATTTTTGATTATTATATGCAACATACCATATGAATATCAAGGTAAACAGTGAACTAGAAAAGTTCATGGGACTGTGAGAAAAGACTGAAAATTTATGCTGCGTTTTTTGGGCTCTAATTAGTAAAACCCATGAATGCAGAAACACCTGGATCATATTATCATCTGCAAATATGACACTGGAGGACATGAGTTTTATTCCTGCTCATTAGAGCATTAGTTTTACTCCCACTTGTATTCAACCTCTTGCTGTACAGAATAATATGAAAATTACACCTGGCATATAGTTTACTTCTTTTGCTTACAGACTGTGGTAGTTTAGGACTGAAATAAGACACTCTGGTTCCAGTTACTGAAATCCACTCTTCAGCTGAGTGGAATGACAAAAGAGCTGAATTTCATTGTTTTTCTCTGGGTATGCTGTTACTAAACTTTTTCAAAGTTTTATTGTTGTGTTTTCATCAAATACATCAGCTCGATAAATATGTTTCATAATTTATATATTTCAAGAATCTAATAAATTCAATAAAACTAGTTGTTTGTAACTATTTGCAAGGCACATCACAAAAAAGGCCTAACTGACCTTATTCAATACAGCTTAAGTGAGTAGAGATTCATAGGCATAGTTTATGAAAGTAGAAATTATGCTGTTGCTGTCTTTTCTAGTTTCTATGAACATTATATGACTCTAGGTAATAAATATAGCCATTGTGTGAATGCAATTGTTGACAATGGCCACAAGTGAACAATACTGTCCTCTACAAGGTGGAATTCCTTTCTTTGCCAGTGCCAGAGCTGCTTAAAACCTCAACTGTTGGTTGAAAGAGACTATAGGGATACTTTGCTTACAGCTAATCCTCAACTTTCGCTTCAGATTCTCAAAGCAGAATCCCATCTAAAACCACTACATTTGCCTGATGTTAGAAATGTGTGAATCATCAATCAGTATTATGAAAATGGGCTTGAGTTCTTTTGCTGGCTTGTGACTGTTACAGTCCTTTCCTATAAATGTGTTCTGAGTCACAGGATTCAAAGCTGAATTGAGATGAGTTTCCCCTGCAATGAAGTTTTAAAGGATATATTTCTATTTGATTCTCTGCGGATTTTAGTCCACATGTATCACCTAAAGTCTATGCATTATCCAGTCATACAAAGTGTGATCACTGGAGTGGAATGCTTTATTGTAAGACACATATGTGTGTGTGTGTGTGTGTGTACACATGTTCCATCTCTTTTTCTATTTCACTTGCGTGTGTCCGGCTGTTTCCTGTGTTACAGGAGGTGGAGAAATGTTCCTTGCTCCTAGAGTAAAAGATGAAGGTAGGATAGTTATGCTTGCTTACTTCTTGTCAAAGCCTATTCCAAATTTTCTGACCGCTTTTGGGGATGCACTATACTGTGTAAAGATAAACCTGTAGTTCATTAAAAATGATTTCTCAATGAGAATAAATAATTGCTATAATCTTTTGATCTTACTATTACATCACTTTTTCACTTGCTCTTTCACTTGATCTTGCTCTTACATCACTTTTTCACTTGCTCTTTCACAGTGAGATACAGTTTGATCCAAACTATTTGTCCAAGCTCCTTCTACAGAGAATGGAGGCTTTCTGGAGGGCAAGTTCTTCACCCCATCTGAGACAAAAATTATAGAGTTGTGATGAAGCTGCTTCCAGTGGTATTGACCTGACCCCATTAATTCTACAGGAAGTTTGCATAACTGCCAAGTAAGTTCATGTTTGTCAGTCAGAGCTGATGTCTCTCCATGGCACTACTGCTCACTTTAGGGTTAGATTCATCTCGGTGTACAAAGAATGCTGCTATGCATTTTAAAGTCGATGTTTCAAGCCAACTTTTGTGTGTCTGGTTTGGATATCAAATTCCTACATTACCACGTTCATGCTGTACATGCTGTAATGGGAAGGAAGCATCTCACTATGACATATTGCCACAATTTAGTGCACTAAGTTAAAGGCAATGACAGTGTTTATGAAACTGTATGATTTCATTGTCCTTAATCCTTCTCTTTCCCCTGTAGCTTACTGGACAACATTATTTCAAAGTCAGTTCAAATAGCTGCAAGAACACTACCAATGCCTCTATGCAATCACTTGGGTGAGTAATAAGTAGTGAAACAATTGAGAAGCAGAGCTGCCAGGAAAAGACTGGACTGGTGCCCTTGGCTGATGAGGTTAGATTGTTGCACATGCGCTGCTGGTATGCCCAGTAAAGGGCTGGGATGCCAAAAGGGAACACTTGTCGGCATGAGCCTTCTAAAAAATCTTGGAAGCATATAAGGCCCAGTAATTGGGCGTATTCTAGCTTGGTTTTCTTCCAGGTAGGTTCTTCTCCAAATCTTCCTAGCTTGGAAATATTAATGAATTGTCCTTATTGCTGAGCAACGCATTTTCCACAGAGAGCTGTCCCAGTTGTTTTAATGCATTTGCTTCACATTCATACACATAGGGTTGGGGTTTTTTTTGTCCACTTTCCACAGTAAGTCTAGCAAACAAGCTTAGTATCTGCAAAATAGGAGTGCTAACCTCATGCATTTTTTGAAAGAACTATTTAAACTGCAGACTTAATTAAACTTGGCCAGACAGCTCAATTGATTTTTTTCATCTGTTTGCACAATAAAACTGTATTGCTGTTGTTTGTAGCTACATAAACTTTAAAACTGAACAGTGGGATAAACACATGATAATGCCTTTTCCCTGATCCCTGACCTTTGAGAACAGAACTGGAGAAAATAGATTAAGTTTTGTTCTGTTTTCAGGATTCCTGTGTCAGATGTTATGAAATATCTGACACGAGACATAGTTATTTCTGTATAGATAAGGCTAATAAAACATCACAACTTTTTGATGATGGGAAATGAATGATAAACTAGCATGAAAGAGATACAGACCAAAAGGGAATCTCTGAGGAAATATCAAGGCAGTTTGAACAAATACATAGAAGAATTTAACTTATTCTGCAAAGTGTCTTTTATCAAATTATTGTTGACAAATTAGTTACTATCTCTATTCAGTATCTGTAGAGTGATATTTTTCACCTTTGACTCACCCTCTTAGTCTCTTCTTTGCCACAGCATTCAAGTACAGACTGCCCATTGGGGGAGACAGAAATAGCCTCACACCATCCCTAAGAGGCTAGATTAATTCAAATTTCTGATTATTACAGTAACAGTGAATCCAAAAGGTAACTATTTCACCAAGGTCTCTCCAATAAATGCCCAAAGTTTGTTGCTCAGGTATTCAATTAACTCTCTAACAGCTAATTTTAAGACTTATCTTGGAAGCCCCATTTGACATGCTTTACAGGAACACAAATTACAGAAAATGTGAAGCCTTGCACAAGAAACCTGATATGCTATAAACCAGAATGTTTACAACATCAGTAAAATAGAAGAAAGATTGAGCTGCATAAATGACATACAATAGTTTTGTTCTGATAGCAGCACATAGAAAACCCAAGCCACATGAAAAAAAATTCTGCAATGCTTAGCTACTTGTCAAGGATCATAAAAGTGAAAGACCTAACCCCCAAGCTTTAAAGCTTGTTGGTCGCTCTAGAAAGCTAGAGAAGATTTGTGTGCATGAAAGCTTGTATGCTAAGAATGCCAACAGGAAACCTTAGACAGGACTGCATTTGAATTACTTCCTCCTGACAGTTATTAGGCAGATGAACCACTAGGTGAGTTGTCCTATGAGAAGTCCCATGGCCTAGGACCTGTTCCAGTGGTGCCAGATTGAGCCATGCTCATGCTCTCTGAAAATGGCTACTATGAAAAAATATTTATAACTTGGGCATTAGCCTAGTTATTGGGTCACTTGTAGTGAAAGTGGAACATCTCTTTTCATTTCCTTCCTCACCCTAAAGCATTTTGAAACAGATTTTTCCACCACATAGAAGACTGACCTCACAAGTTGGCATGGTGAGTTAGAGCATTTTGGAAGGGATAATCAGCATTGCTACAGATGCAAGGACATCAAGTTTCTTGGACTGAAACTCATGCAATGAAAAAATCTGAGCAAGCCATATATTATAGGAAGAGCAACAACTGGAGATTGTCCTTTGTTTTTATTTTTATTTCAGAGCAGAAAAGGGTTAAAACAACAGATTCAGCATGTTCTTAGCAAAGAAAAAAGCGATGTGTGTCAGCATCATGTGGTAGGAAACTTTCAGTCAAAAAAAAGTGGCAAGTTTCTGCCCATCTGGGAAGGAGAAGGAAAAGAAGTACTGTCATATCAGCAATTGCCAGCAGTATTTTTAAAATGCCATTATGGCAACATTTTTCTTCTGCAAGCTCATCTGTTGAAAGACTGGTTAAATTTAAAAAAATAAAAGAAAAATGAAAGAGGTTGCCAGCTAGTCTGAGGGAGAAAGTGGAAGCAGAAAAGCCTGACTGACATGCAACCATCAAAAGGTCAGAAGTTCAGATCTTACTCTTGTTTTTTATTATTTCTAATCCACCCCTATACATAAAGAATGGCAAGTTTCATAGGGAAAATGAGTGAACTGATGATTGATATTTCCCAACACAATTCTAAGCTAGGAGCAACTAATTTTATCAGATAAAAATAATTCACAATGGCAATGTTGTTATAACTCTGAGAGCTCCAAACCCTGTTAACAGTGCCTGACTCCTGAGTATTTCCATAGAGCACATTTTCTCTACTGTTTCCCTCTCTCTTTGAACTGTTAATTAATCATTTTGAGCTCTCCTGCATTTAATGTCCATCTTTGAAACACGTGGCCTAACACGTTTCTTTCAATTAGGTGTGACGGGAAGGTGGAATTGAAATAAAAACATGAAATCAGCTACAAGCAGCATCGTAATTTGCAGTGGAGCTGGACTGCTCACTGCAGCCCCTTGCCTCTCCACGTTAAAGCTGTGCCTGATAAAAGACATAAAGATTAGAAGTAGGTCATACCAGTAACTCATGAATAGTTAATAACTATTCGGCTACTGCCTTTTGAGTAGCTGTTGGGAAAAGGGGTGTGGCATGGGGCAAACACAAACATTAATCTATAGCAACAAATAATCCATTGTCTCAAATGGTTCTAAATGGGCCAGTGGACATGACCCCACTTTAAAAGATAATTTTGAAAGGAGAACATTTCAGAAAAATTCAAGATGAGACTCTCTTGACTGAACGGTAGTTAAGAAAAGTAGCTTTTATATGTGCAAAACACAGGGAAAAAAAACGAGCAGGAATACATTTGATTTCTGCAAAGGGTAGTTAACATTGTATCCATTAATATTCCTGACTTGTTATTTAGTGGTCTATTTAATTAATGAATGAGAGAATGAGACGTGAAATATGACTGCCCTACAGTTTTGCAAGCGAATGTTAAAAGATAATGTGCCCTGTGCCGTAAACATTCATCACACTTTCCTTCACCTATTGTATTTTAAATTGGTGAACAATAATACTATTACAACTGAACACACATGCAATACATGCAGTAGGTGACTGCATGAGGAGTGGACTAGATACCAAATGTTCTGTTCTACTTCTGCCTCTGCCACAGATTTATCAGGCCTCTGACAAGACATACACATGAAGGAGTTTTATTGCCAAATATGCAGAAGAGAAACCAGTACTGTATACAATTATGCACAAGGAAGCTGGGCTAAAATTTTTGAAAGAGCTGACTGCCTAGCTACTCCTGAAATTATAAACTGGAAAGAGTCTGTAAAACAGAAAAAGCCATTTGCTAAATTGAGACTGAAGTTACTAATGAATTGTGCAGGTAAGTATCTTCAAACGTTTTTTGCCTGATGTTCAGAAGTTATCAAATAGCAGAGCATGATGTAATTTACCATGATTACACAGTTGAATATGAGCCAACAGTGTGCTCTGACAGCCAGGAGGGCCAACCATGTCCTGGGGCACATTAGAAAAGGCATTGTCAGCCAGTCAAGGCAGGTGATTGTCCTGCTCTATTCTGTGTTGGTGTGGCCTCACCTTGAATATTGTGTGTCATTTTGGGCATCACAATACAAAAAGGATATAAATTTATTAGAGAGCATCCAAAGGGGGGCAATGAAGATGGTGAAGGGCCTTTAGGCAAAGCCACATGAGGAGCGGCTGAGATCAGTTGGTCTGCTCCCCCCAGAGAAAAGAGACCTCATAGCTGCATACAATTTCCTCACAAGAAAAAGTGAAGGGGGAAGTACTGATCTCTTCTCTCTGGCAACCAGTGACATGACTCAAGGGAATGGCATGAAGTTGTGTCAGGGTAGGTTTAGTTTGGATAATAGAAATAGGTTCTTCACCCATAGGGTGGTTGGGCACTGGAACAGCTCCCCAGAGAAGTAGTCGCAGCTCCAAGCCTGACAGAGTTCAAGAAACACTTGGACAATGCTCTCAGGCACATGATGTGATTCTTGTGGATGTCCTGTGCAGGGCCAAGAGTTGGACTTGATGATTCTCATGGGTCTCTTCCAATTCTGAGCATTCTGTGATTCTATGAATTTATTCCACAGTAATTTCCTTGATTGCCTATATCCTGAGTTTCTCCATCTGTAAAGTGAGTATTGCAAAACTTGACTCCCTCCTTTGCAAATTTTTCGGAGGATTACTTAGTCGTGAAGACATTAAATGCTGAATCAGTACAAGTGGTAACTCTCCCTGCAACATTTGTTAAGAGCTGAAAAGGCATTTGTGCTTCCACCCCTCCCCTACATAACTCATATATCTCTGTGTTGGAAAGCTACACCAAGACTAAGGGGAAATATTCTTCTTCATGAAACTATAGGGACACAACAGGCTCAGTCTATAATCCCCCATTCAGCTCCAGGGAATGAAGCAGAAAATCTGTAGCTGATTAGAAGTCTTTTTTGTTTTACACACATTTTGTCCAGAGACAGTATCTTATCCAGCCTTCCCCCTAAGCATACTTCCATACTAAACAAAGGAAAGAAAACTCTGATGATGATCAGATTCTGTTGCAAAAAATTCTTCTATTTTGTTACAATGAATATCACATTGATTTTATTGTCTTATGTCTCTGTCCTTAGAGAAACAGAAATTTCCCCCAGGTATTCTTGTTATCATCCTCTCTTATGAAGTCTTTGTCAATAATTGCACCATATTCTTCCTAATGTAACATGACACTATTAACTTTTGGGATGAAATTAAGAGAATGCCCAAAGAGATACTGTATATTTCTAGAAGATATTAAAAATGTTGCTGAATTACAGATATAGCTATTTAGTTAATTATCTTGGTGAAAATAATAGCTCTGAAATTCTCTGCTTTAGACAAGAGAAAACCAGCAGTTGCTACATGAAATCAAGGAAATTGCACATTTGTAAAGCCACTGTGAGATAAGTGCCACTTAGAGCAGACGTAAAAGACTATTGTTTCTGGTTTTTGTTAGGGAGCTTGGTTGGGTTTGGCAGTTGGATTTTTCTTTTTGTTTGAGTCTCATTGCTGTTTTCTTCCAGGAGTAAATGGATTTTTCAAGTTTGGGTAAGTGGCAGATGAGGGAGGATATGACAAATGTTTTGAAACTGTGGAGGTGGTGGATGAGCCTTACAGTACAAAACCTGGTAGGCACTCCCACAGCACATGGAAGCTGAGAGAATTAAGATCAGTACCTCTTCCCACTATGGGCACTGAACCTCTGGAGAGTGAGGTCTACCACAGGCAGGTGAGGGAGGCAGGCAGGACCAGCACATTCAAACAGGTGCCTTCAAGCATGGATATTAAAAGGATAAGGCAGAGGGTTCCTTGACACAGCAGACATGGATGCTGAGGGACTGTGGGGCAGTAACTGCAAGGAGCATCCAGGCTTCTGTGGCCTCCTCAACAACAGTTCCTATTTCCACTGCTAGAAACAGTACTGTGCTGGAGATATGTGGATCAACTTTTTAAGGTCTTCTGTTCTTAAAAACATTTCACTTCATCCTTTAATAAACAAGATTCTGTGGAAAAGGTGAAAATACAAAGTTATATTTAGATATGGTGAGATGTGACAAACAAGATCAAGAGAAACAGAGTATTAAAAAACATCTTATGCATTACTGATTTAGCTTCACTCCTTTATAGATGTCTGTGACTTTTGACAACAAAATTACAACACAAGCCTCTGATATGGTAAGAATTTGTGCTTGTCAGATTTTTCCTGTTAATATGCGGAAGATGTTAGATACAACATGCCCTTAATTTCTTATGAGAGGAAAGGACAGAGGCCAGACCACAGAAACAGCTGCTGCAGAAGCAGCCAAAACACAGTGTTCTACGTGGCATCTATAACATTGCAGCCAGATCACCTTCCTTCCCATCAGTCTTACACACAGCTTCCCTCAATGGCTCTGGAAGCACTCAAACCTCAAGTATATTTTATTATTCCCAGTCATATTAATTTTGAATGGGCAACCAGTAGAGGCCAATTCTTGTGATGTCTGCACTGGCATTTTGACTCTCTGCTTTGTTTCAGGACACTAGTCCTTTGATTATCCACACTGTACCAGTGCCAAAGCAACATTGCATAGGTCCTGGGGCAAGTTCTATGCCACATGAATGTGAAAGAATCTTCCCTTCCCTTCCTTTGCTTTCCCTTCCCTTCCCTTCCCTACCTTTCTGACTTCTCACAGTTAAAACAGGAAATTTAGCCTGCAAGGATTCAGTCTCTCACCTCCATACATGCCAGAATATGCTCACGTGTTGAATTTGAGCTCTGCAAGACTGCCAAGATCAGCCTCATCAGTGCTAACAGACAAAAATATTACGCTTGCCAGAATTTAGACCTTTACTCCAGAGTGAAATTTCAGCATTTTTTTCAACAAGAACCAATCTAGTCACAAAAATAATGAAATTCACAAGATTTTGGTTTTAAATGGGCTTGTCCCCGGCTGGACGTTTTTAAGAAAATTAAAGGATTTTGGAAGGGAAGTGCATAAGAACATAATAACAGATAGGAAAAAGGGGCTTCAGCAAAACAGGTTACCTTCCTGATCATAATCTCATTAATATATTTGGCACTTAAAATTGTTTACTGCCTAGTTTCAAAGCTTATTACCTTTATACAACTGGCTTGGCAAGATATGCATTCTGCAGGTAGATGAATAGACAGAACAGGGATTCAACTTGTTCGCCAATGGTTTGCAATAGCATAGCAAAATCTGCTCTGCCTCTCAACAAATTTTCCTGATTCATATTCTGCCACCTATTCTGACAATGGGTAGAAGGAGGGGGTTAAGGAATCCACATGTCACTGAGGGACTTTCTTGAACACTTCTTATAATGGGGGAAAACCCCTGCTCTTTCCTTTGTGTAAGAAAGAAGAATAAAAAATGGTTGAGCAAAATTTCTGAAATGTGACATCCTGTACAGTAGTGAAATGTGTAATGACCAACTTGGTACTCTTGCCAGAAAAAGTGGTTTCCTTATATCAACACAGAAGAAATTCACAACCAAAGTAAAATGGCAGAGTGCCAGATAGTGCTTCAGTGCCCAAGACTGTGGTAAATTTGTTGCTAGAGATGACTGTGCATCCTAAAGGTCAAAGCCATTTCCAGTGACCTAACTCTCATGTGTATAATGCAGCTCTCAGGTTGGCCAGGTGCAATGGAAAGGCACTGAGTATTCACTGCATAGATCTGTATTTTGTGTTGCTGCTGCCATTTCAATCTTCTAAAATTTATGTTAAAGGATACTTTCTTTAATAATTTTTCTATATAGTGATCATACATGAAGAACTGATATGCCCCTCAGTGACAGTCAGCTCACCTTTCTGTCATGGTAGTTCATGCTCTTTCAAGAAGCATCTGAACAAAGCCTGAGTTCTTGTCTCAACAAGAGTTCTCCTATAAGATTACAGGGTTGAAGGATTCAGTATCTACCGATGAAATTTTCCTGCACGTAGTTGAAGCTGTTATAATGTTGCTGCTCCATGATTACATTATTTTCAGGACTGAGATTCCGAGATACTGCTATGGGAAATCTAGGGTCAAGGAGGTTAAGGAAACCTTGTCTGACTGAGGTGAGTGAGGGTAGAGTCAAGCAGGGTCACCGTTGGCTCACTGGAGCCACCTGCTGTGACAGGGTGTCAGTCCTAGCTCAGGTGGTACAAGTGTGACTGCCAGAGTGGCTTCTGCATGGTCAGACAGGAAGGTTTCTGTAACATCTCTGCAAAACAAGAAAGAGAGATTTCTTACTCATTTTAATAATGAGCTGGAGATAATACCAATTTAAAGAAGAACAGTAGCAAGAATGTTGTAATTTACTAGATAATTGAGAGATCACACACATATATGGCATAACGTTAAAGTGAACCAAGCCAAAGTTAACTTAAACTTCTAAACAAAACTCAGCATGTAAGAAAACCATTCTACCAGCTCGTCTTTAGCATTTTTGGCAAGATATGCACTCAATATTTGATATTGCAAAATACTTTCTGAAAGTAATCAAATACTCTCAGTTTCTACCATGCATGGTAAAACTTTGTCTCTTGAAAACTCCAGCACCTCAAGGAGTCAAAACCTTTATTCCAAAAATAAAGATTGTCCGAAAGTTCAGCTTTGTGCTATGGAGTCAGAAGTAGCACAGTTTTAGAATTATGAGCAGTATTTAGTTAAGAAAGAAATGCCAGAATTTGTTGTGGCTGTTGCTTCCTTCTTTTATCTTTCTTTTAAAAATTCCAAAGCCCTGTTGTGAGGCACGTGAGATCCTCTGAGTGGAAGCTGTGCATGATGAGAAGTAGGAAGTTCCTTAAAAGACTATCTGATAAACTCTAAAGTAAAATTGAGTTGCATTCACTTTGAGGTTATCTGCAGAGATTCCACTACTGAACAACAAGTTCTCAGGAAATTGTAAATATAAAAGCCAGGCATTTGTGATGATTTTAAGAACACATGTGTGCTCTCATGAAAGAGAATCATTCCATCTTCATGGAGTCACAGACTTTAAAGGCCAGAATTTACTTCCTGAAAGACACAAGCTAAAAAACTTCACCCAATACATTTTGTACATGGTATTTCCTTTCTTTAAATGAATTTCCAGTAATATTAACTTGATCAAGTGATTAAAATAGTTTCCATAGACAGTTTTAGGGAATGACATTCTTTGAATGAATATGTGCACAATTGATCAAACGTTTCTCTGTTGGACATGGACTGAAATGGAATTGCAGATGTCACACAAGCTGCCCCAAAAGCTACCCCAATGATATGTGCTGGGGAAAAGGACACCAAAACAGTATGATTTGTTAGTACCTGCACCCAGTAAGCACAGGGCTTGCTGTGAAGCAGCACCAGCTCATATTGGCAGGAATCTATCTTCTGTGTTAACATTAGCTTCCCTGTAACTGTGGAATTATCAGATTTACATCAAGGGCTTGTGAAGAAAACAAGGCAATAAACACAGATAAACCAACACCATGTATTTGTGAGTCAGTGGTCAGAGCATCAAACAGCAGACAGGTGAGGAAGACAGCATGCCATCCAACAGGCTGAACCAGTATGGAGAACAGGAAGCTGGGCTGTTTGTCTCAAAATCATATCTTTTCTGTCTTAGAAAAGATTCTCTGGGTCTTATCTGCCAAAGGAGATTTCTATTTTTTCCTTCAGATTATGCTCTGTCAGTTTTTTAGGTGTTTTTTTTTCTACTAGACAGTTTACATTTCTCAAATTGTAACATCTCCAGTACAGTGACACTTGGAATACATCCTCCCTTTGCTCTCTTACTGCTTTGCTTTAATTACCAGTCTCTTGTAAAATGGAAGGGTCCTTTCCTCAGCTGTCAACAGTCTGAATTGGTACAGTCTAACACTCTGAATTTTCATACTTTTCAACATATACAGCCTGTGATACAGCTGAGCAGTTGCCTGCAAAAGGGTATATATAACTCTATGTCTTTTTCAGGACCTGATGTAGATCTCATCTGGAAAAGATCCAGGAAGAACAAATGCCACTGTACAATCACAGAAAGGCTGCACATTATACATGCTACGTAAGGCACTGTCTGTGGGCCTGATGTTAAACCCCAAAATCCAATGTTTTGCTTCCACAGCAATGCAAGCAGAGTCTGCCCTCAATTTATGAGCTGAATTTGTTGCTGCCTTGCCAGAGCCTTGCACAGTGTGATGATGAGTGCCCTGGGTGCAGAGCAGCCACAGAGGCTGCTCTGTCCCTCTCAGTGCCTTTGCACATGTTCAGAGCAGAGAAGACATCTCCTCCAGAGACTTCCATGCTCCTTCCTCTAAAAGGCTTAGCAACTCTCTATCACCACAAGTAAAAGAAGAAAAAAAAGGGGAAAAAAGACCTTAATTAGCTACAAGTTTGGGTTAACTACTGCATGAGCTGGGATGAAATGTTTATGACTTTTATGACTGGCTTTTTATCTGGGGAAAAGGGAGAAACATTGTGACGGCCTCAAGGGCAAGGCACAAGGAAGACCATCACATGTCTTAATTTCCATGTTGTCTCAGAAAAAGGTCAAATGTTGTTATTTATTTTGAGTCAACAAACAGGGAGGTGAATAAATGTGTTACTTTCTCTCTCCTTGCTCTCATTTCCTGTCTAAGAATGGAGGTGGATCAGCTGAGCCATAACACAACCAGCACAGACACTACAATATTCATCTTGGTGGGGATGAGAAGTTTATGTTAAGGCAGAAAATATGCTAACTATTTAATTCAGACACAACCATATGACCTTCAGATGGCAACATCATGATCAGCTTTGACACAGGAACAGAAATGATCAGACAGATGTTAAAAATCCAGAAAAGTTCTTGTATTGGAGATCATTCCTTAGGTAGAGGTTTATTCACTGTTCAAAGTTTGCAGCTGCAAAGTATTTCAGCTTCAAAATGTTTCTGATAGCTGTAGGTGGGACACCTTCCAGACAATATCTGATTAAATGACATGGCACATTTTAAGAGAACTAAAGTCAGCTGTAACATAGAAAGTATAAAATCATTGTTCTTTGTTAAAAATAATTAGTTTATTCAACGGCTGTATTCATTTCTATCTAGACGTTGAGAGTGCTAAGAGCACTCCTTATGAATCAGAATATTATCTGAAATCAGAAAAAATGCTAGCCATCTAAGGAACCAGGAACTAGTAATGATTATAATTATCTTATACTGCTGTGATTTTGTGCTTTTCAAGTATACATTAGTAAGATGCTCTGAAGTGCAACACATCATTCTGAAATGAAAAAGGAAAATGTAGTAGCAAAGCACCTAATCATATTTAAGTCAGCACCGAACTAGTCATGTATATAATAATACATGTATGTGTGTATATATATATATATATATATATATACACACACACAATTGTACTATTCCTGTCTAGAGAAAGAATACATACAAGGGTTCAAATGATAAAGTATGGGTGAAAGCTCTATGCCCAAAATGTGCCTCATTTGTCTTACTTACATGGATTGGGTAAAGAGAAATAAGTGTACTTAGTATTGCAATATTTTTTGTAAATAAGATTTCTAGGAACAGGAAGCTTAATAGAGGATTTCAGAAGACTAACATTTTGCTAGCTAGTGGATTTCCACTCTGTAAGGACTGTGTCACATTCTCTGTTGTGATGGCCAAGCAACACTGTAGGCCTAGAAGCTGCTATGATTTCCTTCTGGATGGAACTGACCCTTTCCTGACACCTCTTGATCATCTTCATTTAAGCTCTCAGTTGCCAGTGTTTTGAATTTGAAGCCCCAGCTTCAAACCATGTCAACTGCACCCTGCCCGGCCTTAATATTTAGCATTCCAGACATGGTCTTTTGTCTTTTTCCTTGGTTGTTTTTTTTTTTTTCAACTAGAATGCAATGAAAATGATGAAGCTTCTTCTCTCCTGGCTATACTTTTCTGATTCTCAGGGCACACCACGAGGTGAGGGACAATTGGAGGAGGTGAACTGATGTGCTGATTTCAGTGCTGATTTCAGGCTCTGTGCAAACACAGGCAGGACTTGTGTAAGGCAGGACTTTGGTAAGAGCTCATAGCTGAAAGCATAAACAAAACTTTATGAAGCAAAAATAGAGGAAAGAAACTTTGGGATTAGTATATGCTCATGTTTCATATACATATCCTCAGAAACTGTACCTTAAATGCAGGGAAATTGAACATAACTGTTATATATAGATAGATAGATAGATAGATACAGATACATGTGTGTGCGAATATATATACACACACATTTATTTAACCAGAAGTTGAATGTCAAAAAGTGAGTCTGACTGCAGTCAGCTGAAATCTCAAGTGACAAGGACGATGGAATTAAGTGAAATCTAAAAGTTATTGGGGCAGAAAGTGCTGCCCGCAATACTCCAAGGGAGCAGTCTCTCCTGAAAGACAGGCTGCCCTCTGTGTGCACCAAGAACTCCTGACTACCTTAAGGTCTGCAGCAAAGGGAGTGCCAAAGGCTTTGCTGGAGGTAATGCCTTCACTCATCATCAGTGTTGCACCCTCATTTCAAAACACCTGACTTCCAGGCAGATTGGATGTTTAAATCTTTTCTTGCCACTCTTGATATTAATTTTTATTACCTGCCAAAAAGCAACGGTGTCCTGTCGTCACATGAAGTCAGGTGTAGCACAGTCTCAGAAGTGTGAAATAGCCCTCTTCAGCACTATGTAGGTGGCAGCCCTGGCCACAAAATACTCACAGCTTCACAGTTCCTGTCATCCATTAGACACAGTGGCACTGATGTCTGCCCATTCCCATCAAGTGCAGTCTGCCAGCTGGAAGGTGTCAAAGAAAATAGCATGTTTACTTTTCTATCTGCTCTCCTAAAGCAGCCCTATTGTAGCTATCAGCTGTCTCGGAGTAAGGGGCAAAATGACACCATTAAAGAGTTAAAATCCAGGAAGATATTCATGCCTGAGCATTTTATGAAGTCCTTAGCCTTCTTTATAGACCAACAAATAATTTTGCATAGCATCATGCAGAGGAAATGTAGCTGGAGTCAGGATGATTGCAGTTTCATTAAACCTGCAAGTGTGTGACATATTTCTGTGGATTAGAGAGCTTTTCTTTATTTGGACAAGCATTGCTGTTAGCTGAGGTGCAGCAGCAGCAGCAGCACTACCATTGTCACAAATTATGGACCTGGAGTCCTTGAAATCTTATTAGGCTTGACACTGGCTGAGCAATCCCTAACTGGGGCCAGTAATGAGAACTTCTATTCCTATCAGAAATTTATGTCTTTCCTGTGCAATAGACAAATCAGGGCAGAAGTTTCAAGCAATTAACTGAAAACATCACTGTAACTAATCTGTTTATCTAATTTTTACCAGATGTGCTAAGGTAATCTTGCAGAATGAATCAAATGAAATCAGCAAAAGCACCACTGCTTCACTGAACTTTGGGGACTGCTGAGCACTGAGGTATGTGTTCAGAGATCAGAAAACAAAAGGGCAGTAGATTGCAAACCTTTTTCCCTGTTATGAGCAAGGTAGTGAAGTGAGACTACCTAGTTTTCCCCAAATTGTTCTTTTTTACTTATCTTGATGGACAATCTTGGAATATGAGGGATCAGACCACATGTTCAGTGCTGTGCAGGGCAATTTGTTAGATGTATGAAGTACAATTATACATTTCAGAATATAAAATGATGTATGAAACAAAATATCATAGCCCACTGCACCAAGAACTGAGGGTGTGCTGCATAGTCACTGGTGGTGGCATTGACAGATTAAAGAATCCAGTTCAGCACAACTTATATTGAGTTCTTCAGCTCCTATAAATCATATGGAAAAGCTTCATGGAATAAAACCTCTGAATATATATTAGGATTTTTAGTGCAAAAGAAGCCTAGCAGAGAGAATAGTTAATTGTCATACTTTTATTTTGGAAAAAAAAGTTTCTCCTCCCCAGACTGTTTGCAAAGAATGTTAAATGCCTCACCCTAATGTTGTATTTGAACAACATGTTCTGATTACATATTGTTCTTCAATACTAAATCAGCACAATAATTTTCTGTGTCCTCTCCTTTACCTTTTAGTCTTCCAGAAATTTGCTGGCAAAATTCATATCCCCTCATGTCCAGCCATAACTAGGCCATACCAGTTGCTGTAGAATTGGAAAACAGACTAAAATTCCCAGCTGATAGACAGAGTGGGGATACTAGAGTTCACAGAGTCAACTGCCACAAACTGGTTATGCTGGACAAAGGATCTTATTTTATCCAAGCAATCATAACTGAAACATTAATAAGTGCCTGATAATCAAATATTCCCATTTGTTCAGGGTTTCTTAATTATTCTGGAATCACAAAATATGCATGAGGAAGGGGTTCAGATCCATATCCCAAAGAGCTTTACCTAGAAGATGTGGATAAAGGCAACTTGGCTTTTTTAAATCCTTGCTTTTGCTTTTCTGTCTTCTCTATCTTCCATCTGGCCAACACAAAATATTGCTGATGGAGGTGTACCAAACAAGGCTTATATATGCCTAAAGACATACGATAATTTCATTACAAAAGATGCCAAATGGGATTCTTCTGTAAATGGATTTGATTGATCTACCAGCAAATTGATAGAATGCTATTAGACTTGTGTCCATTTGATCTGATAAATTAGCATCCTTATCTTCAACTTCATTCACACAAATTCCAATATTCTGTCATCAAGTGTTCTTTCCAGGTGGTAGCCAACAATTAAAACAAAATGTGTGCACCTTAAAGTACAAGCATGTAATTTTTGTTGCAAGAAATTTCCTATATATTATGTGGGAAAACCTGACTCAAAGCATGGTGTTTTAGTTGCATAGTTAGGTAATTCTGGAGATAAACTAAAGAAAAAATAATTGAAAATAAACTTTTGGTTGAGAATAATATTTGAAAGACAAATTAATAGGTAATTCGAGCAGCAGTAGATTAAAAAAAAACCCAAGGTCATTAAGTGTGTTGAAACTTGACAGGCTAACAAGCAGTTTTAGCTTGAAAATGCTGACACCCTGATTTTCAATGTACAATTTTGTAAGTACTGGGTTTGAAGTATCTTTCCTTTTCATTGAAAACCAGCCTACACTATTTAGGAGAGCAACAAGAAAAAGGGCTAAAACCCCATAAATCTTATTGTTGGCTGACATGAAATTTTCCCAATTTTATTTTCCTTGAAAACTTGAATTATCTGTTTGATAATTTTCTAGTTGTCCTCCTTAACGGCACAAAATAAATACACAGTACTGTGTATTATATAATGCTTTCCACAATACAATGTCTTTTCAGTAGTTCAATGACTTTCTGAAGGCACTGAAGACACTTTGGGCATATCCACTTGGTTTGCTACGTGGAATAATTGTGTCTGTGATATGGATATTATACATGTAGCATACTAGTGCAGTAGAATTAGTGAATGGCCTCTTTTCCCACTGGAAATGTAACTAAATTAGAAAGAGTAGTACCTGGCTTTTGCATCAGATGTAGGAAGACAGATTAGCAATTTTCTGTCAGGAACAGCAACAGTGAAAGGAACCTTTTCATTACAGAGTGGCAATTGTTGCATATTGTGTTTACAGATAATGCATCTTTTTACAGCAGGAGTTTAAATTTGTGCAGAAATTACAAAGAGCATCTTCCAGAGCAATTTCAGGCTTTATTTTGGCCCTGGAGCTTGTTACCTTTCCCACATGTTCTCTGCTTTGTGGTACTTGTAACAATGGATCAGCTAAAAATCTTAACTCATGATAATTATGAATTATGTAAAAGGATGACCCAGCCTTTTTTTTCCCACCGGGATCAGTACACAGGTGAAAAGAAGTGATGTTTGATGAAAAGTTAATTTTTTTTTCTGTGGATCTGTTGCATAAAATGTTTGAGTTTGCATTGACTATACAACCTGAGACAAAAGCAAATTTCTTTAAGTGCTTTTACATTACAGAAGTGAATTTTTTATTATCAGATAAAAGTAGAACAAATAGAAATAAATATTAGACTGTAGGCACCACTTGGTCAGCGTTAACTGCAATAACTTGATTTTTTTAAGTGTGGGCTAATTTTATTGCCAGTAACAACATTAGTGGTTATTCATGCTAAGATAAGTACAATAAAAATCTCATGATCCAGGCAGGATGTATGATTGACAAAAAGATCACAAAGGAATTTTCCTCTTGCTTACTTATATTTCACATTACATAAATGGTCAGATACACTATATGATTTTGGAAGCTCTTTCTGAAACACTGAGCCTGATTTATTGCCAGAGGCAAGATGCCAGACTGGATGCATCAGAGGTTTTCTCTGCTAAGAAATGCTTCGGTTTCTTTCAAGAGACTGTCCATATGTGCATTCATACCATAAGCATCTGTCTGCTTTGCTGAGTTGAAGGCTTCTCAATTTTAGCAGTATCCACAGGGTCACTATCACTATCCTGTCCCCTACCTGACATAAGCTGACCGAGGCTGCCTCTGCTCACTCAGGAGTAATTTGTGATAGGTTCTGAACAGCACCTTAGCAATTTAGCCTCCTCTTGCAATCTAATTGCCTCCTTTTGTGATTTGTTTGTCCTCTTTTATTTTCAGAATGGATTTTAATTTTAATGTATTGAATTTGCTTTGCTTCCTTTCTCTACTCACCTGCAGGCAGGAATTTTCTTTAATTTTCTTCTTACCAACTATGTTGCAACTTGTTCACAATTATGAGACATGTCTTTTTTGAATGCAGTTGTGGCCTTTTTTCCAATGGTTATACAGTTGGGCTTCAAATATAGGACAGGAGGTGTGTTGCTCGCCACCTCAGAAGTGCTAATTCTCCTCCATCGCCTAGACATTCTGCACTGCAGATGTCTAAATTTGGATGGGAAGACACCCTTCTGAGGGGTTTGTTTACCTACCTGGAGCCTCAGAGAAAGTCATGCTTTCTGTGTGTGTGATCCTATTTCTCCAGGCTGTTCCTATCTATTTCTGGGGAGTCAAACTTTCATCTTTAAACTGAAATAATGAAGTGTAAATATTCAAAGACAGTGGGGATCTGATTGAAAACAGAGAATGACATCTCACCCTTCTCAAAGTTCTTACTCAGAAAGAGGAAGAAGTGCTTTAGCCAATGGTGCTGCTACTTCTATAAGCAAGGGACAAAGGTGGCAAGGCTGTGCCTCAGTATTCTCTTGAATCCCAATTGAAATTACAGCTGCCATGTTTCTGTAATATTTTGATCCACTGTGTTTGTGTTCATGTCCAGGAAATGAGTTCCAGCACATATGTTATATTCTGTTCATCTAGAAATTACACAATCCTACTTTTCTTCCCAGTTGCACCTTTTTGTGTATGTGGAAAATACAGGACGTGTCCAGGGAAGCCTAGACATATGGAAACCTTAGCTGTATTCCAGTGGGACAAAAATTGCCTATTGTGTAGATTTTTTTCACTCCTACTGTAATACTAATATTATTTTTAGTCACTGATGTTAATAATCTACTAGTAGTTTGTCTATAACCCATCTTTATTTCTAGTTTTCTTCTTTTTTCTTTTACTCAAATCTCTAACCAGTACATTTTGAACAACGCATAAGCCAAATTGCACAAATATCCACAGATATTTTGCTGCAACCCCTAGATGCATAGATTGCTTTTCATTTGTTTTTCTAATCACAGCCAATCTCAAAGGTGAAATGACCTCTCTAATTTGGACCAATTCATTATGGGTGTTAAGGAGGAATGTTTATGTGATTTAAGCAAATTAGTGAGAATTGGGAGTCTCTAGATAATCCTCCTTTTTCCTTTGGCCTTCCAAAATGCATTATATGAGGATGCTTTCCAAAAATTCATTACAGTTTTAATCCAATCCAGTCCTACCAGAGCTGCACATTTCTTTGATGAATTCTTGATTGCATTAACTGACAAAACAGAGTCATTCTTCAGGCACTCGTTGAAATCCCTTTCACAGTCAGAACATATTGTCAATACACATTAAATATGAAACTGTAGGAACAGGATCCTGAGCAATCTCATTGTGACGGCACTTTCCTTTTAATCCAGTACAGAGAAAGAAGCAGTTCACAGGACTTCTTCTTCATATGTTTATATAGCAATCTAGTGATCAGGTCACTTTCCCATGGATTTGAAAACTCCAGGTTAAATTCTCTCCTCTGCATTTGAGAATTTACATCTTCTATATTCCAGCTAACTATGCAAGCTACTAGAGTATTCTGGCTTGATACCAGAATATAAAGATTTTTGCAAGTTCCTACACTGCACAGAGAATAATTGTGAAGTAATTAGGGCAGGAATACAGAGCACAAGTTGAAGCAGGACACCCTAGTTGAATAATTGGAAGAATTTGCTTGGAAGATAGAAAAATCTCATCTCCCATCTCCATTAAAGTCAAGGCGAGGTGTCCTAAGGGCTCTTTAATATGAGATACATAAAGTGTTTTAGAGACTGGCTTATATGATGCTCCTATCAGAACTTCCACTCCTTTGTAAAAGGAAGTTGCTACCAATAGCAGGCATTATTTGAGAGGAGCTGGCCCCCTGCCATTTCTCCTAGTTCACCCAGCATACTCCCAAACACAGCTCAGGAAGTCAGTACACTAGTGCATGTCTCGGTAGGCCACTCAGACAAGCCTAAATAGTAACCGAACTTGACCTATTGCATTATTAATTCAAGGCAACTTCCAAAAGGTAGTGAAGGGAGTTTTCTGAGGCTCCTTCTGTGGCCAATAGCAGGAGACAGGTTCCTCCACAGCATTTCAAACCAATAGATTGACTTCAATGTTCCTTCCACAAGGAGTTTTTCCGCTTATATAGACAACAGGGTGACACTAGCTTTCTTTGGCTAACATTTTCCTCTCTCTCAACATCCTAGTCCTTTAGATTTAGTTTCTGCTTAGTTTTATAGGGTTACCAATGAAAAAAAAAGTGCTTCCTTACAGGAGATTCCAATGGTAAGGAGTAGAAGCATTTTACTCAGCCCACTTTTAGACCATTCATTCAGTCATTATATCCCTCACCATACCAGCTTATAACATGCCTTTGCTTTGTGAACATACTGCAGCTGCATGTGTAGATCAGTCATTTATAAGGTGATTAGAAAGGGGTCTGGAGCAAGGCAAAGCATGTCCCAGTGAAAACAGAGATATTTTTTCCTGCCCCACCCTCACATTTGGAATGGAAATATAGGTTGTATTCTTATTCCGTTCCCAGTCCAAAAGGCATTAAAAACCTTAATTGCAAGATACTGTATGTAGCTGGGGAAATTAATCTAAACCAGAGAACTCTGATATGTCCAAGAAGAATGGAAACTGTCAAGCTAAATGTATGTAAAGAGTGCATTTATTTTATAGTGTTTTTTCTCAATCTGTGAGGTGTGCCTTTCTCAGTGAGGTGGATGGAAATACAAATGAGGCATGTGCTATGATGAGGCACAAAGGAGATGCTAACTGGTTGTGAGACAAGCATGGAATAAATTGTGATATACTGTTTGGGGATGTATAAATTCAGGAGAAGCTGAGGTTTTTTTCATTCTACCATGATCCTGCACGGTAGAATTATATTCAGTGACTGCAGAAGCATATTATTTTTTCTTATACCAAGAATATGATAACTTTTGGAAGCGTTTTTTTTTTTTGCATAATGACATTCATTCAGAGCTTTTGGAAGGGGTTTTTTTGCATAATGACATTCATTCAGACTTCAAGAAATATTCTTCTTGGGGCTATGCAATGATTTCCACAAAAAAAAACCAACCCAGATTAAAGGCTGTTGTAGGTTTACCCATATTATGTTGAGTGCTCTTCATTTTCTCTAAACCTGGAAGCTATAATCACCTCCAGGTCACTTTAACATATAGGTGGGAAACTGCTTTGAAATACTATGTGTTGCAGGCACAAGGGAACTAGCTATGAATGAACCCTCATTTGCAGAAATCAAATGAGTTAGTCCTCTGTGATAAATAGGTAGAGAAAAGAGGCAAAAGTTAATACCAAGTATGAACTCTTAAAAAACTTGCTTCTAATCACAGGATTAAGGCTTTTGTTCATGCTGGCCTGTTTCAAACATTCTTTAATAAGGTGGCTTGAATCTAAGCAATCAAACTGAAGAACTGGACTGCAGACCCAGATTTTGAATTGTTAAATTTGGAAGCACATAGAGCTTTGGTTTTAATCTTGTTGTAAAGTTCATAACTGGATCAAAGCACAAAGTTTGTGGCAAGATGATTTCCTGTCCTAAATGGTTTTTTACAATCTGTAGTATCATAAATGAATCTTAAAATGTAGTATATCTACATCCTACATTTCTTAGATTCCTGCTCTAACATAAACTGATGCATTGACTCCTTTCAACCTTCATTTAAAGTTACAGTTTAATTACTCCATCACATTTCCAGGCATCAGTTGTAACTTTGGAAAGAGTAAGAGTGCAGTAATCACTTTTGTTGCATTGATATGCATTAGAGGTTACCTGCATTTTCACCCTTGCAAAGAAAACTTCCTTCTAATTAACTAAATCCCTTGTATATCCTAACTAGTAGCAACTCCCAAAAAGCAGGAAAGTTGTAAAAATCAAGCTAACTAATAGACTAAGAACTGTCTCATTTCTTGTGTGTTCTGAGAAGTGATAACTATACCCTCGTTTGCATTGATATGCATTAGAGGTTACCTGCATTTTCACCCTTGCAAAGAAAACTTCCTTCTAATTAACTAAATCCCTTGTATATCCTAACTAGTAGCAACTCCCAAAAAGCAGGAAAGTTGTAAAAATCAAGCTAACTAATAGACTAAGAACTGTCTCATTTCTTGTGTGTTCTGAGAAGTGATAACTATACCCTCGTTGTCGTGGTTTAACCCCAGCAGCAGCCAAGAACCACACAGCCTCTCACTCACTCCCCCACCAACGGGATGGGGGAGCGAATTATGTCTCATTTCTTGTGTGTTCTGAGAAGTGATAACTATACCCTCGTTCATGTATAAATGTAGAATATAAAGTCTTGTACTCTATTATTGCATTGCAATTGCTAGAAAATGCTGAATATTTATGTGGGGTTTTTTTCTTAGATTTGTAGTATTTATGAACCATAAATATCTGCTCTTTTGCAGGCAATTTTATCATTTAATGGAAGAAAGACAACACTAAATCTGCCTTAGCAATAGTGGGTGGTACTCTGCTCTTGTGCTGTGCAAAAAACTCTTGACTCCAGCAGAGCTCAGTGAACCTTAGTCCCAGAAAAATTCAGAACTACAGGAGTTTGTATTTCTTCTTCAGTGCCAAATAGCAGGTATTGGAAATTTCCTCAGAGGCAAATCTTTCTGTTTCCAAAAGTTGAGTTCTGCCTCCTTGTCTCATACTGCTGCACAATTTACCAAGTAGCTTCATTAAAGCCAAGATGAGGTTTCACATTACAGTCATTGACAGGTTGTGTGACCAAAACTGCATTCTCTCTCCAAACCAAGGCCCTTGGCTGTGTGCCCATTCTCCCTCGCACCAGCTCTGGTCCCAGCTGACCACACGGTGAGCTGACCCACGAAGCACACTCAGCAGAAAGTGATCCCACCCCATTTCTTCTCTTTTTTTTTTTTTTCCTAGCTCAGTTAAGTTTAACCCTAGAAAATGGTTCACCTGTTAATGCCAGGGAGGCAGAGGAGAAGGAACAGAGAAGAAGCAACATGGTGGAAGGCAGGACAAGTGCCTCATAGAAGAGCATATGTGAAATTCCACTCTGAAAAGCAGAATAACGAACTGCTCACAGTAAAGTAAAACAGGGCCTCTGACCAGTTTTGTTAATCTTAATGGAACAGACTCAATAGTGAACTCCTCACCTGGGCTAAGTACAGGAATCCATACACTCTGAAAGGATCTACACATGGGTACAGTGCTGCCACACTGTGCAGAGGGACTCAAGATGAAGAAGTGGCAAAGTGGTCCCTTTTTGCAAACACCATTACTGAAGCTTTCCAGCCATGCTGTGTGTGTTATCAGCTTAAGGCAGCCAGCCTCAGACCTGGGATATGCTGGCTGTGTGCAGGGGACTGCAATGCCTGGCAA
>NW_008678642.1:93265-94884 GCF_000695815.1 Acanthisitta chloris
GCAGTTGCCTAGATAGCAAATGGCAAAGTCTGCTGTTAAAATACTCCCTCTTTCACTTAATAACATCTCTCTGTATGTCAGAGATGTGTTTTTTGTTATTTAATGGTTAAAATACGCCATGATTTAATAATATTCTTATTCTCACTGTTGAAAGAGTTTATTTCTCCTGTTTTCAGTAGAAAAGAGGAGTTTTCTTCCTTATTTACTAAGCACTGCTATTTGGCAAAGTCTGCTGTTAAAATACTCCCTCTTTCACTTAATAACATCTCTCTGTATGTCAGAGATGTGTTTTTTGTTATTTAATGGTTAAAATACGCCATGATTTAATAATATTCTTATTCTCACTGTTGAAAGAGTTTATTTCTCCTGTTTTCAGTAGAAAAGAGGAGTTTTCTTCCTTATTTACTAAGCACTGCTATTTGAAAGAAGAATGAACACTGCTGAATATCACTGCATGGTACTGTCAGATTTAGTATGCCCACATTATACTTCTTGTTATTCTTTTTCTTATTCTCCCTGATGCTACTGAAGCACTTAAAAGTCCCAGTAAAAGTGATAGTCGACTATGCTGACTGCTGTACAAACAAGACAGTCCCTGTTCATAAGGAATTCTTCTGTAACTTCTTCTGTCTCTGCGTGTTACAATTTATTCATATGCCTATGGAGTTTCAAGTCAGTGACACTTCTAGTCTTCTATTAATATCTTAAGTCTTGCCTGAATATTTATTCAGAGTTACTTTTAATTCTCTGTGCGGAAGCTGCTTTTTGCAAATAGTAAAGGTTTATATATTTCATGCATTAATATAAAACTCTATCAAGTGTATTGCTCACACCCTGTTTGAGGAAGTTACCAGGATGCAGTAGTTAGAAAGCAGAAATAGTGTGGTATCAGGAAAAAAAAGTAATTAAAAATAAGACTTATTTTGCAATATCGCTGATGTAGACAAATCAGGAAGCACAGATTTTTCTAAAGAAAGCGTTCTGTTGTTAGGCAATTTTCTGCTTTGTTTCTGAAATATGTATCTACTCACTAACCCACAACTCTCACCAGAGAACAGATCAGAAAAGATGTTTTCCTTAATTGTTTTCTGACTGTGAAAATGCACAGACAGACTCACAAAATCTGACAAAACAGCAAAGAAAGGATGAGTGACAAAGCAAGTAAAATATGTTTTCATAAGACATCCACATATGATAAATATGAAATATATTTAATGACTATAATATGTATTTTTTAAGCACAGCATTCTCTGGTTTATTCTTGACTGTGTTGTAGTTTTAGAAATCTGCTGCATGTGACACATAGATAAAAGTCAGTGGAAAAACTGTTCCCATGTAGTTTTTATAGTACTTTTTTTACAGGAGCATTTAAAGTTCTATAGAAGTCTGTGATTTTCTGTCTATTAACTTTCTTCGCAGCACCAAAACATTTATAGTATGTATTTTAAAGGGTGCAATATCCATCCAATAAGCATTTCTTTCAAAGTATACTTATAATAAAAAATTCTCACACGTTGTCAGAAATGTGTAAATCAGTCTAAAAGAGTTATTGTTTGTATGACTTCAGCTCCTCCCCACATATTCCGTCAAGGTTTTGTCATCAGTGTTAGTAATATTTG
>NW_008678642.1:94906-95383 GCF_000695815.1 Acanthisitta chloris
CACAGAAACCTTTCAATTGCATTTGCTTAAAGGCATGTAAAAGAAACATGTGTAAAAGCAATTAATAAAATTATAGCGTTCACAGTTCCCTGAAAGTCAGTTCCTGCAGTGTCTCAGTGCAAGAGCCTAGGCTGACCAAAACAACGAACACAAATCAAGCTGCTCACTTCTCACTCTGCCGAAAGTCACTTGAAAATGTCATAGAACAAGCAGCACATTTTTTTGCTTAAAGGCATGTAAAAGAAACATGTGTAAAAGCAATTAATAAAATTATAGCGTTCACAGTTCCCTGAAAGTCAGTTCCTGCAGTGTCTCAGTGCAAGAGCCTAGGCTGACCAAAACAACGAACACAAATCAAGCTGCTCACTTCTCACTCTGCCGAAAGTCACTTGAAAATGTCATAGAACAAGCAGCACATTTTTACAGAGTAATTATTTTCATCCTCCCTCCCTATTTCGTTCTTATTCAATGTATAAT
>NW_008678642.1:95427-105012 GCF_000695815.1 Acanthisitta chloris
AAAAGACCTCTAGTTGACTTAGCAGAGCTCTGAATGGGACTGGGCTTCTGTAAGGTGGGAGCTAATGAAAACTGTGGTTTGTTCTCCCCTGGTGCCCTCTCAGTAAAGTTTGCCAAGCTGCATAAAAAGCAGAGGCTCTATTTTTTAGGCAGGGAAGCAAGACTGTGCTGAGTGCCACTACCAGAATTATCTACCGAAGTTCAGGGCAGGCTGGCCAGTGCTGAGACAGAATTTACCTCCTAGTGTGTGATGAGAGATGAGAATTCAATGCTTTGCTTTGCTTTGCTTTTTCTGCTTTCCTTGTGTTAAAAAAAAAAAAAGTAAGTTCAAGGCTTTTCACTGAATGAATTGTATTGTGAATGTGTGTTGGGGGATGAGGGGGGAGGCAAGCTAGTCATAAGTGCATTCAGTTTTACATCCCTGAAGTAAGAAAGGAGTACTGAGAGCGAATACTGAGCACTAGCTTCTGATAGTAAAACACAAGAAAACTTTTCAATAAAAAGATTGTATTTCAGACAAATTGAAATAATATTTTAGCATATATTTGTTTCCTAAAGTCCTAAGGAATACGTTTTTAGCACGGATCTTTCCATCTTTGGAGAATGTTTAAAATTAATTATTTCCTCAAAATGATACGACTACTCCCTGAAATAACCCACGTATTTAATATACTCAGATGCTTTCGCACGTGAAGGAGACCAACAGAACACCCTGTGTGGGACATGTGCACTTTAAAATGGTTTTCAAAGGGAAAAAAAATCTTTTCATGTCATACTAGAAAATTGTCATTTCCTTGTTATAATTGCAAATACACATCCTTTCATTCACGCAGAGAGTCCGAAAGGGGTCAATTATTTTCTGTGACTCCAGAGAGCCTCTCTAAATAGAAGCTGGCGTCAACTTGTGCTTTTTAAGAATTAATAGAACCAGTCATCAAATATCTGTGTCTTGGAAACGTACAACAGCGTGTGAAACAGAGCGCACATGACAAATGTCTGCCACCAGCACAGAGGGCACAAGAGCCACAGGACTCCGGTGAGAAACGGCTGTGCAGTCAAGAACTGAACTGGTGCAGATGAGAAGCCAAGGGCAGCCTACACCTGACTGTGCCAGGTATTTCCCTTAGTGTTTTGACATACCTGTTAATGTGCCCATTGTTCAGTCACTTTTAATTGAGATATGCTGCCTTGGCACCTGAGGCATGGCTACCTAACCTATGCCAGACAGAAAAGATTGTGTGTACATGCATTGGATGTGTACAGCAAATCTGGCATGTCCAGGCAGGATAGGGCCTGTCTGACTGAGATTGGAGGAGAACAACATGTGTTGCTTTGCAGAAGGACTAGCATCTCTTGTGGATGCTGTGCAGTCAGCTAGGCAGCATCTGATGCTTTCCATGCAGTCTTGAAGAACCCTGTTCCTTGTTCCTACACTGCTGACAGGACTGCAACAAACACAAATGGCATTTCACACCCCCTGGCATCTTCTGCTGACCTGGACATACCAAAGTCATGGGCAAATCTTCAGGAACCTCAACTGCCATCCAGACAATACTCAACAACAGAAAAAGAGGACATGGCTGGGGAAACTCAGATTGTGGGAATAATCTTAACCTTAGAGGAATGCATCGGAGAGAACAACGGCATCTTGCACCAGGAGGTAGAACCCAAATGGGTAGAAGCAAGCAGCCTGAGAATCAGGCATGTGCTGTGCACAGAAATTCTCACTGTGTTTAAAGCTTTGAAAATAGCCCTGAATTTTTCTGCATATTTTCAGACAAAGAATATATAGGTTGTGGGGGTTTTTCTTTCCTACTGATGAATTCATAAATTTAAATTCCCCCTTGACTGCTAAAATATTGGCATAACAAGCTTTGAGAGAGGTGTTCCCCATCCCATGGAGCATTTCTTTTTTTTTTTTTAATTGAAAGATAAATAAACTTCCTGAAATACATCTGTATGTAATATTCTTGATAAAGAGTAACTGAGAGAAAGCATCTGCTGCATTCTTTTGAATCCAGGACAAAAGTTCCTCCAGTTATACTTGCTTATTTTCTTATCTTCCAGAATAAAAGGAATTTTTCCTTCTGCCCACTATCAGCATACAAAATAATATTTATACTTGAAAGTGTGATCACAGGAAATGTTACTCAAAGATAAACATGGTTTCGTGGGTGAAAGAAATTTGGATGTTTTGTTTCTATCAAAGATACCAGAAGAGCCATCTGTATATAGGTTATACTATCTGTAAATTAGTGTCACTGTGTATCATTCTGGTGCCTGTGCTGTTGAATTTTTTTCCTGGTAATGTTGCCACTATATTTTTCTGTTTTCCAAGCCAGTGGGAAAATATTCCATATGCTTTTGTACTGAGTACTTAAAATACTGAAGAAAAAAAAGGCATAATAAGAAATTATAAAAAAATCAGGATGACACTGGGGGACACGTGCTAGTGCCTTTTTTAAACTGATTCAAGAAATATGGGCTCATTTCTGCTACCATTTTCATATTCTCACAGAATGGTTTAGGTTGGGAGACACCAAAGCCACCAAAACCAGAAGGACATCAAGTAGAAGTGTAAGCCTGTTCCTAGTCTGGCCAAGCACATATTGCTAAATCTTCCCTACAAGGAGAATTGTGTCCTGCCTTATTCACTGCCCTGCAATCTTCTTTGGAAAGCAAATAAGTAATAGTGGGCCTTCTGATGGAGGGATATTTTTTTGTTTAAAGGTAAGGCAGAGAAGCAGTTCAACACTTGTTTGTGCTTCTTCTTTCCTCTTCCTCCACTTACTTGCAGTGAACATCAAATGAGACAAAATCATTTGCATTTATTTTAAATTACAGGCCCGCTTATAATCAACCTATGAAAGTTTCTTAAAATATTAGGAAAATAATAATTATGCTTTCCATTGTGACTGCCATCTCTGTTGAAATCCAGGCACTGCAAATATGCATTATCAGCAATTAGAAACTAATTACCTGAAGAGAGGAGCACTATTCAAGGGGAGAGATGGTGACATAGTAGAACTCCCTTTTCTGTATTCTGGACAAAATTCAGAAAAAGAAAAAAAGCTGCAAAATGTTCCAACCTCAGTGTGTCACAGCCTACACTCATTGTTTAGGCTTGATGACATCCCCAGGACTTGAAGTGGGGGGATGGGAATTTGGCAAGATCCTGCAGGGTAACACTATTGCTCTTTCGGGCCATAGTTAAAGTCCCTATGGTTTTCCCAGGGGCTGCAGTAAGTTACTCTCAGGCCTTCTGGTGTGTTTATGTGTTTATCATTCCTCTGGTTTTGCAGATGAGGAGCTTCAGCATGGAGAAATGGAATGAACTGGCCAAAGGAATTAAGGAATTGGTGCCAGACTCCAAAACTAAATCCAGACGAGCCCATGAGGCAATAAATCACAGATGATTTTGGCATGTAAAAAACACTTTTTTAAGTGCTGGGAATGCACTTGCCATGGCTCAAGAAAGATGAATCTTGATCCATCTGTAATCAAAGCCATAGCACATGGAATATGATGGAATCAGAACACTGGGCACAAAATGTTTGGAAAATGTCAGATTTCACAGGAATTTATCTAATGGCTCTGAGGATTTTTGTCATTGCTAAAGTTTCTACAGCTTTTTGACTCACCTTTTTTAACCAACACATTTAACCAGATCTAATTTGTTTATTTTACTTGTATAAATAAAAGTCTACAGAGTTCAAGACACCCCAGCTCACAGATTGAAACCAGAAGATTAATTGATCATTCTCAGGTTTTTCCCAGTGCACTGGGTGGTTCTTTCTTTATTCCCTTCCATCCCCCTCCTCCCTTTCCTTCACTGCTGATGTTAATCAGAGAGAGAGGAAGTGACTGTTTTCCATAGAGAACGTTGATATTTGGTGAAAAAATAAGGGGTGGGGGAGTGAAAGGTGCACAGAAAACAAAACAAAACAAAAAGTTTACTGATAAGTTCCTTTTTTATCTTTGCCAAATGCTGCTCTAGTGTGGGAATGGACAGAGCTGGCAATCACTTTCACTGAGCCGGAAATACCATCTTTAATAAATTCAGCTAAAGGACTGGATGGACACATAAATCTCTTTGTATGTGTGTGACAGAAGTAGTGTAATGTCAGAAGAGATCTTAGAGAATTTAGCAAAGATCTGAGGTCAGCCTGTTTGCTGTCTTTTTCCTTCTGTCTTTCTGACACTCAATATAAAGCTGAAATATTTACACTGAAATGAGTAATGCTAATGCAGGATATTGAGGTCACCAGCATGAGAACAGAATGACAATAGTCTGCTTAAAAAATTCAAGCTTCTTCAAGATGCTATATTTAATTGCACTGAGACTCCCTTTGCCTTCACTCTTCCTCCCAAAGCCAACATTTTATTTGGCTATGCATAATCCACCCTTCAGGTACCGAGCGCATCCAGCGCTCAAATTCTACTTAAATTGTTCTCAGAAAATTAGCATTATTACTACTTTTTAGGGCTTGGGCTATTTACTAGGATATCGATCAGTATTTCAGATTGACTAAATAATTGACTTCTGGTTCTCCTAAGTGTTTTAAAGCCTTCCTTTGCATAGCACAATTATTTTTGCTATGTCTTTACAGACCATGGATTCTGCAGCCACACTTGCTGCTGGTGGAGTTGTGACGCTCTAATCTACCATCATTTGTGCTGCTGAATCACTACCAAAGATGCCTGTGCCATATGATCATTACTGGTTAGCATACAACCTAAGTCTGTTTTTCCTGGTAAGTGTCTATTCACACGAGTTCATCTGCAACTTCTAGATCCCAAGAGGGTTTTTTCCAATATTTATGCTTCTCTTCACTCATAGTACATCAGCCTTGCTGTGCTAAGACCTTTATATGTGGTATTTTGACTCCTCTGCAAGATTTTTGTGAATCATTTCCTCAAAACATTCCCATGTGAGAGCTCCTCAAAGTCCAGGCCCACTAATTCCCTTTTCATAAATGCAGTGATGTGTGCCTAGATCATAGCTACTAGTCTTCTCCCATATATACCAATATCTGACTAAATCACCTTCCTGTTTTAAAAAACTCACAGGAAATTGAGGCACCCTGAAGTATCACAGCATAATTTTCTTTCCATATTCTTCTCATCCCTTTTCTTTAATATGCAAGTAACGATGTCAGCAAACTGCTGGAACTGATAAACAGATTGTCTTTGTAGACTTTTTTATTTGGAATAACAGCATGCCACTCCTTCTCAGCAGTTCCTGTTCTAACTTTAGACTTCAGCTAGAGGCAAAGTCCCTCCCCGCTTTTATAATGTTTTTCCTTAATTTGTACTTTCTTTTGAATATTTTTCTTTTTATGCAGATCATTTGGGATAGACTTTTAAATTTATTTATTTATCAAGTATGGAAGGATGAAAACAAAGGTAAATGCAAATGCAGTTTGAAGAATATTTTTGATAAATAAATGCATTTCACAAACATTCCATCTATGTAGTTTATTTGTGCCAATCACAAATGGCTTTAAGTAACGAATAGTTCTAAATCTTTTAGGTGATGTGCCAAAACTCTGTCTCAAAAGAATGATCACACCATAGAGAGTCTCTAAATGTTATTTTTTAGTGAGTTGAAATCTCACTGTGATATTCACTAAGTACAGTATTTATTTCATAGGTTTTCCAAAAGTGGCCACTCAGTGACAGTGAAAACTGAAAACTCCAAAAGCTATGACAATGAATAATTCAGGTCTTATGAAGCAATACTTTTACATGACTAATAATAATTAATTTGTTTCTTTTCCTTCAGGAATGATTTGGTAGATTCAACTTCATCCTACCTTTCTTTTTCCTGATCAAGACAATATGACCAAGACAGTATAAACCATTAGAATCAATTAGCATGTTTAGCACAAAATAAAATGCTGAAAAAAACCCTCATCCTTATTTTGAATGTTGTGACTGAGAGAAAGTTGAAGAGATAGAGATGGGAAACTCAATTAGTTCTGCCTATAAATTATATTCTTAGGCCTCTTCCAGCAGTGACTTCTTGGTTTTGCAGCAAATGCCTCTAATATTTTCCAATTCAGACTGCTCCCTTGCTGTGAGCCTTCTTGCTATGAGGCCACCTGGGATCAAAGCTACTTTCCCCCTCCTGTGGTCTCAACTAACTCCATTAACTCTAATTACAAACACTTCTGTTATACCAACCAGATTTTATGGCTTCCAAAGAGTGAGTTACATAGAGAAGGAGAAAGCCCACATGGTACTACTGTTGGTTCCTTCTTCAGCATTATTGCTTGCCATACATTTACCTCACTCATAGTTAGCTCTGAGCTAGAATCACTTCATTTTTACCTTGTGTAATCAAAAAGTGTTTCAATTGTTTCTTGGAGTACATTATTCCAGGCATTAAAGAACTGGGCCAAAGCAAGTGTTTTATAGGATTCAGTTTTCACGTGTACTATGAGTCCCAGAAAGGGCTTTTAGTATATATTGATGCCACTAACAACTTCTTCTTAATGCACGATGCCATGGAGCAAAACTCTGTCATTCTGTATGTATATAACACAAAGATATGTGTATCACTTGCTCTCAGCTTGTTTCTTGATGTCATCATTTTTCAAACTGTTCCTTAAAGCTCCAGTGAAGTGGAAGATGGAAACACCCAGTTTAATTTGACATGGATTGCACATTAAATGACAGGAGTGTTGCATATTCTACCTGAAAGGGGCTAAATAATACAGTTCTGGATTTATACCTTCACAGTCACAGATGAAAATTCCCTTCTAAGGATTGTGGCAAGGAAAGCCTAACACTTTCCATAGATGCAGAACCAAAGATGCTATACAGATGAAAGAGCTTGCTCAGTCCCTGCTACTACAAGACATAAAATAAATTTGCTGGTAATTAAACAGCCTCCATGAGCTGGCTGTTCACAGCTACCTATGGAAACACTGTCATAAGTGTCTCCTGCATGTTGTCCTTTTTCATCCTCAAGAAGCCTACTCATGCTCATCTCTGCCCTCAGTATGTGCCACTCATCCATGTTTGCCTAAAAATCCGTGGAAGCAGCCAATGTTTTTTCTTTTAGCTCTGTGCCCAGGAAATCCTTGGTACATTTTTAGTGACTTCTGCTGCTCTGCAGAGCCAAGAAAATAGAGTCCCTCCATGGCTGACCACAGACCAAACTGTCCTCCACCCCTGGTAAAGTTTCAGCTTCATCTCTGTTACAGCCAGTCATGTTTCCTTTATTCCCTGCTACCTTATAAACAGATTTGCTTCTACAACTGAAGTCTTTACCGCATTGAGGATGAGTTAAGATGTTAGTGCAGGAGAACAGAGAGCATCACACTAAAATGAATCAAAAAAGAAATTGTGCAACTGGAAATTCGAAGTGTTACTCCACTGACTTCAGCCACCTAAAATCTATGCATCTAAGTTAAATTAACAAATGTCTACACACGGTCAGTATAAAAATACAGACACTTCTGGGACAGATCATCTCAACCACCTTAGACATCTCTTTTAGATTAGGATAAATTATGTTCTGCAAATGTCTCCAATTCCAATTTTATTTTATTTTTTTGAACTTAGGTGATTAAACAACCACATTGTAATTTCTTGAAAGCACTCAGCTATTCATTTTTAAAAAGGCATGTTTTTCCAAATGTTGTGTAACAGATTTCCTGGCATTTTATAATTTTACTGGTTAGGATTAGTGAGCTTTTCCTCCTCTGACTACAGAATTCATTTGCCTCAAAATGAATGTTTAAACTTACAATGGTCATTGATTCTAAAATTTCAGGATGGAAAGTTTGTCCCAGTGTGCAAATATGTATCCTACAACATCATGATTGACAAGAAATGAAATCATCATTGCTGTCATTTCTCAGAAAATTGGGGGAAAGATTTTTAGACATATGCAGCTGAAACTACTACCACAGCTGGAGATGGATTTCAGTAGCTATTTGTGAAAATAGGTGCCTAAATTCACTTCAGTCACAATAGACTCTTAACTAACCAAAATTGTAGCAAAGCACTTACAGAGTTCAAGATGTGATCCAGCCCTGTTGGCTGTTTCAACTCAGTGGCCTATTTGTAGAGAGAACATAACCAACAGAGAGTATTTTATCCATTAAGTACCTTGGAAGGAACAAAATATATTATCATTATCCTTATCCTTTCAGGAAAGAAAAAGATGCAAATCCACTTTTTAAATTTCATCCTAATGCTACATTTAAATCTAAAGATGCAAAATGTTTAATCTTACTATTATCCTTGCTCTGACTAATTCTGGCTGCAGAAGTCTGGAGTTTATCTGAGTAAAGACAGTTAAACTTACATCCAGATCATAGTCTGGCTTCCAGCCATACAGGAAAATTGAGACTCATAAACTGTCCCCTTACTCCCTAGGCATCTCAGGTTTAAACTCAAGAGAAATAATTTCCAGAGAGTAACTACTTCCCATCTGTGTGTTTGCCAGGAGTGAGACTGATGGGATAAATATTCTCGTTCTCCCTCCCAGTTCCTCCAGAACAGATCAACCACTGTGTGTGTGCTGACTCAGCAAAGAGAAGATGACACCTGGTGTCAGATATTTCCTCATTAGAAGTAAAATGATCACTAAAAGAGCAACAGTCTGTCTCTGGAGTTGCTGTCATGAAAGTGTGACTGAATGGATTCATCCTAATAAGTATTTCAGGGTTCAACTTTTGGAGTTTGGAGTTCATTGCAATTGTTCTCTGTCCTCAGATGTTCAGGAATTTTACCTGTCCACATGCAAAGGATATACCCTGAAGTCTACTTTCAGCCTTTAATACTGCTGTCTATATCAAGAAGTGGGTTTGTGAAGGACATAGTAAAAGATGCAGTAACAGGGCAGTCAAGCTGAATTTGACCAAAGGTTCCTTCATCCTGCTGTTCAGTTTTGGCAATGGCCAGGCATAGGTACCAAGGGAAGGTGCAAGGGCAGATTTTTTTTCTCCTGGATTATTTTCCAAGGTCCAGTAAATATATTGATGGACTTCCTGAGATGGGGATAACAGTAAGTCCCACAAGTTGCACTCTCATTCCCTACCATCAGCTTGTCCACTCTACTTTATAATATGTATAAACTTCTCACAGCTTTTGTGCCACATGGCAATGAATTCCACTTCTTCCCAGCTACAGGGTAAGGAATCGCCTTTTTGTCTGTACTTTGAACTTGCCAGCTGCTATGTGATGACTACCAACTCATAAAGCAGAGGAGACAAATAAAAATTGATCCCCATTCACCCTTTCAGTGCCATTCACGTTTCCGTAGGCCTGTGCTGTGTTTGCGCCTCAGCTGGTTCTCTCTATTTTGAAGAGCTTATTTACTCATTCCTTGCAAAGAAAGCATTGCTCACCCTTGGTGACCTTCTCTGTATTTGTCTAAGGGTCTTTCCCAGGGTGTAATTCAGAACACTAAAATTAATCCTTGCTCTGAAGCACTCCCTGATGGGAAGTTCTCTCTTTCTCCATTGACAGCATAAAAGGCTAAAGATACCAAGGGTCTCCACTTACGCACCTGAGTTAAGTACAGGAAAAGTTCTACCACCATCCTTTCATTTTAATAATTTTCCTGCTG
>NW_008678642.1:105032-122193 GCF_000695815.1 Acanthisitta chloris
GCATAACGTTTTTCTTAAAAAATTAACAGAATTATTATTCTTGCCCTATGTGAGAAATAAATGGTTCAGACAAAATACTAATATGATATGTTTTTCACAAAGAAATGAAAACTTCATATAAGGGTAAAGTGCAGAATTTTACACAGGACTTTTTCCATTACTAAGCCTATCCACAGTCTGGATGGCTTGTGAATTCCTTCCAAACTGGTTTTTCTTAAAAAATTAACAGAATTATTATTCTTGCCCTATGTGAGAAATAAATGGTTCAGACAAAATACTAATATGATATGTTTTTCACAAAGAAATGAAAACTTCATATAAGGGTAAAGTGCAGAATTTTACACAGGACTTTTTCCATTACTAAGCCTATCCACAGTCTGGATGGCTTGTGAATTCCTTCCAAACTGCACTGCGTGGTGGCTGCAGTTAGTAATCACAGGGCTTTTCCTACATCCTACTTACATGAGTGTCACGACATATGGTATTCTGTTGCTGGAATTAAGCCTATTTATTTGATTGTGGCCTAAGTAGGCAAAGTTGTTAACACTTTAACTGACACTGTTCCCAGCATTGAAGTCATTGATTATTAATATACAATAATGAGAATGAAATCTAGTAAAGAAACCAGTAGTTGGACTACGAATACATGAGAGTTTCCCTTTGTACACTAAGTCATGCTTTTTGCTCAGGATGTTACATTCCCAAAAGTAATCTTAAAAATTGTCCTGTACAGTTGAAGCATAGAAAAATGTGAAAAAATGCATATGCGTGTAATTATGCAGGCCTAATTCTGGGGATGAGGCCCATCTGAACAATGGCCAAATATCACCTCCATTCTCCTTTCCCCCTTTATGCAAACTCCCATTATGTTTGCACTCACTTTGTAATTTGAGTATGACTTGATTTCCCAACATGTGTCTTGCTGGTGAGCATTGATTTTACTCCAAAGAAAGACCTGACATCATTTTTCATTTAGATAGGAAGAAAGAATATTCTATTTTGTAGCAATCATCTTGGTATGCTGTGTGTCTGTCTGAAATGTTTCCAGAAAGCACAGATAAATGGTGTGATACTTGAAAAAAAAGGCACCATATATTTTGGATAGTGTCTAGCAAAGTTTGCGGGATGTCCCAGACTGGATCTGTCTGTGAGGTCTGAGACAGGGATTCTGACAGAGTAGATCTGTTACTTATCCAAGAGGAAGCCACTTGTTTCTCCCTCTCATTTTTGAAGGAGGAATTGGAACAATATGCCAGCAGGAACAGTAACTCTAGACAAACTCCAGATTATAGTGGGCCTGATGCAGCAAGGAGTTTCAGGAAGAACTTAGCATGGAACACATGAGCAGATACATTGCTAGTGTTTGGGTACCTTAGCAAATGTCCAAGCAATCTGTTATTGATCAGCATGTATTTATGGGATTAGGAGAAAAAGAAATGTCTTTTTACTAAGTGGGAAGCAGGTTCTCCAGACTAATGGAAATCTATGCGTAGATTTCTTGACTTCTCCTTATTTTTACTAAAGCACAGAAGACCGTTCTTTTTCTTCTCATCCTTTTCCCTTCCATTTCTGAATTTGTAGTGACTGAGGCAAGACTATGCTTCCTACTGGAGTTTTTTTCATCATGGTCTTGGTAGGATGGCAGCAGTAGGGGTAGGAGACAAACATAATCTTGTACTAGAATACTTTTAGAATTTTTCCCATCGTTATGATGCAGGGTTATCCTTTTGTTCTGAGGTCAGGAGAATATTCTGAGACTTGTAATTTATAAACACTTTTGGTTTCCATACATTTTGTTGGGTTGGGGGTGGAGGTGGAGTTTAAGTTAACTTAAAACCTTAGTTCGAATGGCAGACGATGCTTTATTTTAAATCCCTAGAATGATGTAGATATTTTGAGCATGAAACTAGAAAATGCCATTACATGGTAAGAATGGATAGCTCTAAAGACCATTCAGTACAAAGACATCCTTCTTGTTTTATCTATTCCCTCTTCTGCAGAGAGTATGGGAAAGAAATGTTCCCAGCCAGCAGAATTTTTCATGGGAGCTCTTTCATTAGTAGTCTGAGGCTAATTCTTCCATCATTTAATAGGTTTAAGGAAGTTGTGGCCTGTACTTTTAAATATACTATGAGTCTGTCTGACTGAGTCTAGAAATGGGAAAATCTCCACTAATTATTGAGAGATCCTGTAGGCCTCAGTGTGATTAAACTTTCCACTTTCAGTTATCTAAAGACTGTTAGGATGAATCCATTGCTTTTTCTTTTTTTTTTCCCTAGGGATGCAGGAAAAAGTATGTGATAATGATCAGAAAATATGGAATATCACTGAAAATTGCTGCCAAATATAATCCAACATGATGCTAAATTATGTGATGTTATGATAAATAAAGAAAAGCAGTGAGATCATCAAGAAAATTATGGAAACATTAAAAAATTCCAAGAAACATATAGAATTCATTTGCATTTGCCCAGTGAAATATTTATAAAGTAAAACTTAGTCCTGTAAGAATTAAACAGATTAACCAACAATCTAGGATCTATCTCATGAGTTTGATACAATGATCTTATTCATTTTTCATAATTAATTTCCCAGATTAGGCAGGAGTCTTAACCACTGTTGTTCCTTATTTAAAATTCTGGAATGGCAGGGAGACCACTGCTCATGGACTGATTCTGCAATGCAGATATTTCAGCTGGTTCCAATTTCTGTTGTGTAACACCTAAGGACTATAAAATATTGCCCATTTTGGCTTCATTGAATGTTTAGCCAATGTCAACATGATGATAGCCAGCTCTAGAGAAGCCACTTTGCATTACTTAACTCTACTGTAAATATACAGTCACTCCTATCTGAACCACTGACTCATCCAAATCAGCAGCTGGATGAAGAACAGCTGGATGAAGAGCAGCTGGATAACACTGGTCTAACCCAAACTGCAGCAATTTTTGTAGTAAAACATTAGCATTCTGGGTAAGCTTGCCTCTTCTCCAGTGTCCTCTGCTGTGAACAGCCATTGTCCTCAGACTGCTAAACAGTCAACAGTTTCTCACCATGTGTACTTTTGTCATTTGTTTTACTTTGGTTCTACCTTTGGAAGCTCCAGTAGTTGTATTGGGAAAAAACCAGACCAGCACCATCACACAACAATGTATCACTCCAATATTGTTTCAAGTTACATAGGAGAAGCATCTAAGAATGATGGATATTTACGACTGGTTACCTCAATATTTTTGGCTCTGGGAACATTTTTTCATGCCCCAGCTTGTATGCGTGCAGGCACACATACATACATACACTAAATTGTTTGGAACATTTTTGTAATGCCATTGATGTCTTCATAAGTTTTTCATAGGCTTTGAAATCTCTAAGAGATGTAAGTGCTTGAGAATCTTAACTCCTTTCTGATTCAAATTAAGTTCTAGTTTCTTCAACCTTATTGCTCAAAAATAAATTGTTCACACGAAACAACAGATAGCCAGACTACATACCAATCAAGCTGTTTCTTTTGGGACAAAGTGGGAAATAAAAAAGCAAACTTGTGAAATATTCTCCTGTTAGAGTGCTGGACCCACTGTACAAGAGTAAAAATAGAGTATTCATATTTTATATGTAATTGCTTTTAGCAGCATCTACAGTGCCCTGCATCTTCAGATGTCTCCTGTCATTCTATTTTGAAAACTGTGATTTAAATGCTTCTCATATCTGTCTAATTTTATGATGTGTGTATAATAGGGTTTGCACAAATTTCATTAACTTCTCAGCACTCATTTTGCTAAATAAAAGGTCTCAGGAATTGTGAAGCACAGCTTTTAGAGGAGCACAAGTTTTCATAATGGTATATTACTTTGCTATTGATGATTTAGGGAAAAATACATGTAGAAATTTATTTTTTTTTACAGTCTAACACTGTACCTACATTCGGTAAGCATGCTTTCCACTGTGTTCAATATCTTCTGTGATTGGAAAATAATTTTTCTTAGAAAAGAAATGCTTTTTTAAAACAGAAGTCACTTCTATCAGCAAAATACATATTTTCTTGCATGAACATGTATCTGATTTTGAGGAAAAATGATTACTTCTATGTTTTACATCAATGTAATGTTGGAATTTCAGATAGCATTAGACAGTTTGAGGATAATTGTACCTTTACAGTATCAGCCAAGAACAACTTCTGTAAGTATTCTGTCTCAGAGTACCTAGCAGAGGGACATATCTCACGTGAGTCCCTCAAAGGATATCATTGCTCCCCTACTCTCTTTTTTTACCTTAAGGTAAAGTACTTTTTCGGACAATGCAGAGAGCACTTTATTACACTATGGAAATTTAGACACAATGGAGTTTTCTGGCCCTTCTATGAGCCACTGAAGGATGTTTTTTATCTTTTTCCATAACTTAGAATTTCATCCACATACAGGTCTTGTTGTGAAGCAGTTAGACTATCCTGATAAAAAAAGATTCATCATGTAATGTTTAATGTTTGATAGTGAAATTTGTTTGGATCTTTTCAAACAGAATAAAATACTTGCTTATTTTTAGTCCATAAATAAAGACAGTGTCATGGCTGCACACTAAACAGAATGATGTGACTTCAAAGTTAACTTACTTTGAGCCCGATGACATCACAAGGTGACTTCCAACCTGAGGCCAACCTGAGGGTGATTTTCTCCATCATCATATTACAGAAGTTATATCACCTAACCAATCTATTTGTTCAAACACGTAGACTCATGGCATCACATGGAGAGATTAGGGCATATAATTCTGTAATAACATAACAGATAAAATCAGCCATAATACTTTCCTGCCTATTCATGTGTGGTGTGTGAGGCAAAGAAGATAATATATGGAAGGAGTCTATATTGCCTGGGTTATATCCATGCTACAAAGTGGGCTGCACCTTTCTGTGTTTAAGGCCAAATTGTATAAGATTATTGGCATGCACAAGTTAAATACAGTATGGATGTATGGTAGTACCACTCAGAGACTTAGCTAGGGAGACAGAAGAAACCCCTTAAATTTGTGTACAATCTATTTAGCCTACAAACTACGTAACTTACTAGCTGATACTGAGAAAAAGGGGCAAAGTGATTTCTCGGCCTTTTTTTAGTCTGGGTGGTGTTAAAACATCATTTAGGTAACATGAAATGTGATTTTTTTCCCCCTATATAACTAAATAACATGCATGCTTGTTACAAATATTTCATTTATACTTTAGAATAGAATCTGCAGGCAGTTGGAAAGGGGAAGGTGGTTGAGGAGTTTCTTGAGAATGCTATACATCTTCCCTATGGTTTAATACACATATGAGACAGCTGGAATAGTACAATAGGCTATAGACAATGCAGGACAAAACCAAATATTTATATAAGTGGACCATATCAGCTCCAAAGAAACCATTAGAAATTTTTTAAAAATGCAAATATAGGAAGCTTGGACCCTGAAGCAAAGTGTTTCAGCATCTGATATACAATAAGTGATCATAAGAATCAAACCTGGTAAATGCTATTTGTATTGTAAATGAATTTACTACAGGAGGAAAAGAATTAGAAAATGAGCACTTTTTAAATCACTTAAACATTTTTCTATATGCAAAAGCAGATTTTAAATTATTTCAGTCTCACAGGCAAGATGAGCATATTTGCTTCATATGTCTTCTTACCCTCAAGTTAAACTATAGTGAAGCTTGTGTTTAAGTAACATTACATTTGTGATGCAAGCTGACCAACAGCCAGAAAATTCAGAACTAAGGCTGATTGATACTCGCTTCAGTTCATGCAGTCATATCTATTTCCCCTTCTCTTCACAAAGCCATGAGCAAAGGATGAAGTGTCAGTGTAATACTGAATTTTCTGGCTTTTGTCAGTTCGTCACAATATCAACAGTGCTTAAGCACAGGGAGAGGGGTTGTATTTAATAACAATATCAGATTACATCAGGCAGTCTTTCTTTTTTACCCCACTTATTGCTGAACAGTCTGTTTTATGGCTTTTGGAATTCAAATTACATCTAACTTGACCTGTGGTTGGGTGTGTTTGGCTTGGAATGCAAATGTCCTGTCCAGTTGCATATCCCTAAGGTCTCCAACAGAAATAATTCCAGCATTCTTCTCTCTGTGCATGTATAAATCTTTGATCAAAGGTATTGTGGAAGCACTGAGGCTAGTATAAGTTCTCCTTTTATGAAACAAAGAAAAAAAATTAAATAATCAGGACAGCTGTAACGCTGATGTCTAGAATTCAGACCTAATGCCCTGGCTTAGAAATGGGTGTGTGTGTAAAGAACAAAAAGGAGGTACTTTGCTTTTTTTTTCTTTCATGTTTCAGAGTGGACTGTTTCTCTGGGAGGCTTACAGCATGGGGTTTTTTTGCCATATTGACCCATTTCTGTGAATGTTTCTGTGCTAAAGCAAAGATAACACCATTGCAGGCTTACCCACCTCACATTCCACAAGGCTGGTAGCATTCAACTTTAAATCAGGCTTATCATAGCACTGTTTTTCACTTCAAGAAAAGCTATCTTTAAACATTTACCTGTTTTCTATCCTTTATGATTGCAGAACATCTTCCGGAGATTGACAAGAATTCTGATTAAAGAATGAAGAGATTTAATTAGGAAGGTACCTGCTGGTACAGCTGTATTTAAACCATCGGATGTGTTTTCAGGATCAACCTCCTTTCCAGAAATGTTTGACTCGGCAAGAACTGCCTAAGTCTCTAAACTCCAATAATAACTTCACATTCTTGAGACATTTTGCTAAGGAAAAATTTATTCTGAACAGCAAATTGCATTGTATTTTAATAGTAGATTATGTTGTACAATCTGCCAGATAAGTTCCAGTAGCATGTTTTTAAAGTACTTAGGATTATAGTATAAACCTCACTCAAAAATAGAATGAAGATGATATCAAGTATAAACAGCCTTAAAATATCCGATATTTATATTGACTTGACAGACTAAGGCAACATCCCAAAAGCCATTTTTTCTTCTGTTTATTGAGGAAATACAATAACAGGCATTTTATCAATGTAAACAATACGTAAGTAATTGAGGATTAATCCTTGGCAGGCTGAGGTTACTAGGATTGACTGTATTTGAAATAAGTGCAGTAAAGTACAGTTAGGAAATTACTTTGATGAGTAAAATATCAGAACTCTTTGAAGGTTTGAAAGTTGAAAGAGGTGGTTTGTGGTCAATGTTCTAATAAAAGACTGCCTAAGATTTCTTCATCCTGGTTTGTGCCCTCAAGTGGATGGTGTTGTAGAGGAATTAAGTGTTCAGAAATATTGTTTTTTCCTATTTCATGCAAAAATTATTTTTGATAACTGGGATGTGGCAGGAGTATTTTGCATACAGAAGAAATCTTCTCTGTAGCCTGATGGTTTCCTACAGGCTAAGATCTGCTCCCATTATCAACTTCCACTTTTCACACTACTCCTCCCTTTTCCAGACTTCTTTCTCCCCATGGTCCTCTAGTACTCCGATTCTACCTATAAATCTGCATTTTGTAACATATACAGTGGTGGAATAGAGACAGCACGGAGAGTCTGTGTGGAGCTCAGCATATTTTTAGGGATAGATGTTATACTGAGAAAGATAAAGCATGACAATAGGGAGGGATGTTATCTGAAGGGCAGTTTACAAGGAAAGGAAACTGCTCAAGGCAGAGTGGAAAGGGATGTAACTTCAAGTAGAAGGGGAAGGAACATAGCAGATATACAGGAAGACTTCATGCAGAAAGAGGAGCTTAAAAGTTGAGAGATGAGAAATACTTTCTTTAAACTTAAGAAGGAAAAATAACCTAAGGAAACCCCCAAACCCTCAAAAGTCTGCATTTACTGTTAGGTTGCTCAAGTGAGTTTCCCATCAGCACAATCATTTCAAATCAAGAAAACCACTTGTGGAGCCAGCATTAACCAACCTCAGTTTACACATCTTACCATCTAAACATTACAGTACCCATAGCTATTTTCAGTACCCTCAAATTGATAATAAAAAGCCTTTAATTTCAGCATACAACCTTCTGCTAGCCTCATATCCCGTTCCTTAAAAAAAAAAAAATGCACACTCTTTGTTCTGACCTCATGTTTATCTTTCTGGTGGCTAAGTTATTAGCTGTCTTCACTTGGCTAGGGCAAACTTCAAAGTAGGTGTCTTTGAATAGCATTTTGAGAAATTTGAGGAACTACATAGGTATTTCATGTTAGAGATGAAAGGATGTTTTTAAGTAGAACAGATGAGACTGTGAGTGCGTATGCACATTACGAAGTTTATTTAACAGTCTGCTTCTATTTTTTTTCACTATTCCAGTATATTATGCTTCCTTTATTATCCTGGACATTTCAGAAATAATTTAAATTGATGCCAGTGGCTTTGGTGCTGTATAATATTACACATATGCTCAGTCATATGTTACCCTTACCTATACTATTTATGTATTTTCCTATTTTCAAAGTATTCCCTTTAATCTTCATTCTTATTCTTTACAACACAACTATGTATTACTATTTTCAAAATTTTTCTATACTTTTTCACTGAATTCAGCTTTTCAGGTGCTAGCAGACTCAGAATTTCTTTTATGTGTGGAGATAATCCAACAATTTTTTGTTAGACTGCTTGACCTGGCATGGAAAGAGGAATTTCTTTCCATACTTTCACATGATTCTGTGCTAGTTGAATATCATGCCAGGATAGTCCACTGGTGAAGACCTCACATTGAACTCTGTGAGATGAAGATGGCACTGCTGAACTAAAAGTCCAAGCAGGTCTGGCTAGTGGTGTGTATACACTATGTATATGCACATAGAAAAATATGTGTGGGTATGTGTATTAATACAGAAATGAAAAAGCAGTCAACAGATATACTGTTTGCAAAGGGAGAGAAAAAGATACTGAGACAGAGGAATGTTACATGTGATGTTTGCATACAGAGATAATTGATATCTGATTCTTCAGTGGTCAACACATTTTCCTAGTTCAGCTAACAGTAGATTACACAGCAGTCACTTCAGAAGTGCATATGACTGAGCAAATAGTCTGGCTTTTTTTTCCACTGAACCATTCCTTTGTCTGAGGGTGAAATATTTGTCCCAAAACTAGAAAATTAGTATCTCTTTCTTTCTATGTTGAATTTATCAGTTACTTCCTTAGGCAGAAAACTTAGCTACTGAGTTTAGATAGCTTAAGTAGTTGTTTATGCAAGCTAGTTAATATACTTCTGTATAAAAAGAAAATATTCTGTGTTTAATTTAGCATCTAAAGTGCTGGAAGGGAAAGGGGAAGAAGAATTCACAAGCCCACTGAGAAGAAGCATAAATCGACACCCCCACTAGATCAGAGGGGGGCTTAAGCAACCATTTTATACACTCCTCTTCTAAATCACACCTGATTCTCTGTCACTTTGGCTTTACTTGTGGGTCCCAGTGGAGCTACTCACAAGTGTTAAACAGATGCTTAAGTGTTTACATAAATGAGCCTAAGAGAATGACATACTTAATCCTGCTGCAAGATTGCAGGGAGGAGCTGGAGCAAATTCCACCCAAGCATTCCCCAAACTCCTGATCCGGCCAGAGAAGGAGAAGCTGTCTGCTGCAAGAAAGAAGTGGGATGCCAGACAGCTAGCTTTGCATAAACTGCCTACCAGTGTTTCTAGCATGTAACCTCAGGAGTTACTTTTAGGTAGGAAGAGACTTCGTTTGGTTGTGAGGTGTCCAGGGGAAGAAAGTAACACTGAGTTTCCATGGACAAAAAAGATCAATCAACTACCAAAAATTACCACTTTAATGGTGAGAGACAGAACAGATAACCTGATGGCTGATGTTAGATACATCTGTGATGTATCTGACATCAGCCATCAGACTAGTTTGGGTAGTAGTGCCAGCAGAGACTCTTGAGACCACACTGAAGGTAAAACCAAAGAAATGCCCTTGTCCAGCTCCTGCTAGTGAAAGATGTTCAATGGGCAGGTTATAAGATGCAGTGAAAGAACTGTTTTGATGATAGGTTCTGATAGTGAGGAAGAGAGGTTAAACAGATTGCTTCTAAAATTACTGGGTTGGATGCTGTTGTCTTAAGTTATGACTATATCACCCTTTCATAAGTAAAGCTTTCCTTGCTTGCATACAGCGCTTGCAAGCTGGGATTAAAAAGGGTACACCTGATATTCTGTCTTGATAAGGTTGGTAGGTGGATTAGTCACCTCTATGAGGTTTGAAGTATCACAAATCTACCTTTCCTTCAGCCTTTTTCAAATATACATAAAGGGTTACTGTGAGACAAAAAGAGCAGCATGTTTCTTTCTGTCACTCATCTGCACTTTTGGATTCCCCATGTAAGTCTATGTTTCCTGGCTTCTTTTTTTTCCTTTCTCATGCTGTTTTTGTCTTTTTCTCTTTCTCTTCAAGATTAACAATAGCATCCTATTAGTTTTCACAGTAACTTGTGATTACAATATCTGAAAAGAAATTCAATCTACCCAGCCCACTACATTCAGGTATCTGCTCTTTCAGATATGAAAACTGGCTGAACTCATTTCTAAAGTCTGTTAGCTCACAGCTCTGTAAATGGAGACACTCCACAAAAGCAAGGAACTTGTAAAAGTCCTTTACAGTTGATTACCCTTTATGTAAACATACACATGCAAAGACAATCTGACCTAATAGGACTCTGTCCTCTTTAAGTCTCTCTCATTTTCAACTCACAATCATAGAATCACAGCATAGCTGATATAGGAAGGCACCCCTGGAAATTATCTAGTCTAATCTCTCTCCTCAAGCAAGGTCACCTAGAGCAAGTTGCTTATAACCATGTCCAGTTAGATTTTTTATATGCCCTAGGACAGAGGATCCACAATGTCTCTTTGCAAACTCTTCCAATATTTGACCAGTCTTGTGGTTTAAAAAAAATAAAAAATAATTCCATATTTCAGTTTGTGCCCATTACCTCTTGTCACATCACTGAGATCCACTAAGATAAGCCTGGTTCTTTATTCTTTACTCCCCACTGTCACACCTTCAGGAGACCCTTCCTGAGCTTTCTCTTCTCCAGGATGAAAAGTCCCTATTCTCTCAGCCTTTTCTCATAGGAGAGATGCTCCAATCCTTTCATTACCATAGGGGCCCTTTGCTGGGGTCTCTTCTGTGTGTCCATGTCTCTCTTGACCTAGGAAGTTCACATCTAGGTCCAGCACTCCAGATGTATCTCACCAGTGCAGTGCAGAAGGGAGGAATCACCTCCCTCAACCTGCTGGCAATGCTGCTCCTGATATAGCCCAGGAGGCTGTTTACCATGACAGTGCACTACTGTCCAGTGTTCACCTTGGGGTCTGCCAGGACCCCCAGAACCTTTCTGCAAAGCTGTTTTCCAGGTGGAAATCTGACACATCTCCTTTATTGCTTTGTCATTTAGGTTGACACCTCTTTAAAAGTGCCTTGTTGTCTCCTAAACTCATCCTTATGTTTATAACATTACCTTGACCAGGGTAGCTTATTTTAGTACACTCCCTTCTGGGAAAATAAAAACCAATCTTCAGTTTCCTTATTGATTCTTCACTATGTAGTTAAACACACAAATATCTTAGAAAATATGTATATCCATAGTAGGACCAGTAGTAAAGCTGTGAGAAAAGGCTATTGAAAACTTAAGAGTAGAAGTTACCAATAAAACAAGAAGTTAGGGAGTAAAATGTGTTCAATTTACCACACATCATTATGAGAAACTGCACAGCACATGTTTCAGTTCTCTGCTGCATTATGGCCTGTGGTTTTAAGCAATATAACTAGAGCTGTGTGAGTTCATACTATTACTTCATATTATTTCTGTGAATCTTCCTGCAATACAATTTTTATTTCTGTTAGCAGATGGAATTTTTCAAAGTGTTGGGTTTATTTCTTGTTGTTCAGCAGGATGATATCTAATTTCATTTCTTAACTTTGCAGCGTAATATTTTAATCTGACATATGCCTTGCCCAATTAGTATTTTATATTGAACTATATTTTCATTCTTCCTTCTTGTTGTTTTGGAGAACCCTTAATGATTCAAGAAAGGTCTTTTTATGTTCAGTTTTGTTTCCTTTTTTGGGGGAAAAAATATGGTTTTCTTCTGCATTTGGAATTTATGAAGAAACTTATTATAGTAATGAAATATCTGTTTATGAATTCACATTAGCTGTTTTTCTGTTGATAAAACTGATGTTTTAACTCATTCATGTTTTTTACTTCCTATACCCTCTCCTCCTCTTCATTTGGAAAGATTATTTACAACTTTATGACTTTCTGTGTATGGACTGTACTTCCCTAAATGTCCTGGTTTTGATATATCTTCCTCGAGTAACTGCTGAAGAAAGATTAAGGAGCTCATAGCACTTGCTTGCTGTCAGGCAACCTGGAAATACTAAATTTTCTGGAAAGTATGTTTTCTTTATAGAAACGTCTGAAAATCTTCTTACACTAACCAGTTCTGCCTAGAAAACTGAAAGACTACAGGTCTGTCTAGCAGCAGCAACCTAATACCCTGCATTATTGATCCAAGCATAACATACAAGAAGAGACTTCTAACAACATCCTCAGAAAACCCAACAACAAACAAACATACAAAGATATGTAAAGGAGAAGACTTCAGCATGTTTTTGAAAACTATGTTGATGAATACAGTGATCTGAGGAGAATAGAAACCAAAGATGTCTTAGACAAGTTGCTGTATGGGGTGGTACAGAAAAGAGTCTGGTTGCCAATCATCAGTCATCAGCCCTTTCAGTTTCCAGTGGAAAATTAGAAGGAAATAGGATGTCTTTTTTACTGTGCTGCATACAGCCCTGGCAGATCAGGATGTCTTTTTTCTTGGATTTTTATATCCAGATTAATTATGAGTCTGCTTTTCCCTGTGTTCTCATAGAGAAAAAAAGTAATTAATGGCTATTAAATGGCTGTAGTATGAGGCCTAAATTAAACAATGTCTTCCCTTCCCATGTTTAGATAAGATAGGTTATGAAAAGTTAAGTACAGATGGAATATGACAAATGCTGTCATCCAATTTCCCATTGCTTTCCTGATGACATGTCTTTTGAAGAAATTTCTAAGTAGTTTCCACTTTCTCTTAAGACACAAAAACTTACTATAAGTTTTTACCCAGTATACAAGGAGGCAATATTTTTTTAAGTAAATAAAAATTTAGGTATTTCCTTGGAAACTCCTCTTTGTGAAATCAAAAATAGAGTTTAAATTTTTGAGGATTTCTGAATTTCAAATCTCACTTGGATCAGGTACTCATTGGAAACAAATTGGCTTATTAATGAGCCTTTTGTGGAGGCTGATAAATCAGCTGTATGTGAATTCCAGCCTGTCAAATGTTTCCAAGGGGTTCACTTGGAGTGTTTGCAGATCACTCTTCATGACCTACAAGCAGTTCCAGAAGTCACATGGCATGCATCCCAACTACTACTTTGGCCAACCAGGGCACCTAATACACCTCAGTGAGTGACTGAAAACTGTTTGTGCTTTTTGGAATTTGTCAATAGGAAAACAAGGCAAAACAAGAAAATCCACAAAACCAAAACTGCATGTTTGCAGAACTAGCAACGATATAGACAGCAAAAGTCTGACCTCTTTTTCTAACATTTATTGCCTAAAATTGCAGACATACTTTCAGAGCAGACCATGGATAATTCTACTTTACTGGGACAACTCTGTAATTTTTTTTATTCTTGTGTTGCATCACATCATTTACCACAGAAATGTTGCAAAACCCAAGCATCTTAGAGAACTGTCACAGTACCTGAATCTCTGTTTTACCCTATGATAGGGATACACTTTTTTGTAGAAAACAAATGGATTTTTTTTTCAAGTTTTCAACAGATTTGACACTTTTTTTAAAAAAATTTTATGAGCACTTTACTCTGATACCAGAACTGAGCAAGTACTTCAGGACTGACTTGGATCAGGATGATCTGAAGAATAAGATACTTTGGCTAAATTGTACCAGAGATAAACATAACTAATGAAAATTAAGAACATGTGACTGCAGAGTTTTAATTCTAGCTGATCTGCTTCTGCAAAAATTTCCATCTTTGAGTGCAGTTAAAGACCCAAAACTGCCTGTGGAGGCTGCTGAGAAAACCAAATGAATACATGGTTAACATTTATGAGACTGGGTCCAAGATATGTTCACAGGGATGCTTTTCCTTGCCTTTTCCCTTGCAAATGTAGAACTCAGCAAAGTGACTGTAGCTTCGAACCTTTCAGACAAACCTCTCTGTCAATCTGATGGAACTGTAAGACAACACACATTGCAAAGTTTAAACAGTTACAGCTTTTCTGACATTTTTTTTACTCATTGAGCAGTGACACACAAGTGAAATCCTCTTCCTCCTTCATTTTTCTTCCCACTCCCCCTCCCCACCCCCAGCTTATTGAATATTCAATGAAAGCTAATTGGCAGAGAGCCATTCTGGCAAGCTGCATGATGTGTTCAGCAGTTTGTTTGATTTATACCGTTGGAAGTTGCCAAACTTTTTGTCATTTGGTTTAATATAATGTTGTGCCTTTAACAATTTTTCCTCCATAAAGGATTTTTATTTTGCTCAGTAGGATTATAATTTGAAGGTATAATTAGCATCTTGTTAATTGTCGATAATTACACACACCATTCAAAGAGCTTTTGCAAAGGACATGCGATTCATTTAACAGAACTTCCTCGAGCTGGTGTTCAGAGGTCCCTAATGAGCAAAGAATAGAGCAGGAGTGGATCTAATAATATAAATTGAAAATATGAACACATATAAGCAATCTAAATTTAAATTCAAGACAAGACAGTGGCATGAATGAGCCTCACTGCTATCAAAAGAAATGCACAACACTGAATTAGCAACCTCTGTGCTCCAAAAATTACAGAGACAAAGAAAATGATAATTAAAATTTTCTGGCAACATTTTGTGCAAATGTAATGTTACCTATAGAATAATGTAGCCAATGTAATGGTGAAAATTAATAATTGCTTACATCATAATGGTTTTTTACCACTGCACTGACATTCTGTGATGTGTAACCACAGCAGAATTTGATTGTTTCTGTTCATACCATAGCAATTGTAAGGTTCTCATTTAGGAAAGTAGGCTCCATTGAGAGAAATCAATAGTATTTCTGTAGTAAATTTGGCAGCCTTGCATACTTACAACCTGTTTCATATCAAAACAGCATAATGGTGCAGATCCCTATGAAAGAATAACTGGGTTTTCTCATTCCTTGGCAGGTAAAACTCTCAGTGGATCAGTGAGCCAGAGGAAATTTTATCCTCTCCTTCGGGCCCATCAGTCTGGAACCTGTAGAGCTGGAATCAAACTCTCATTTCGGAATAAAAGTTTTTAGCCATTTACATTACCTCTAAGTTGCCCCACTGAAGAACCAAACATGCAGTAGCCTCTATTAGAAGGTCGTGATTTTGCTGCAGCTCTCCAAAGGGGGAATATCTCACAGCTTTTACTTTCCCCTCCACCTATGCCTTGGGGTTGATACTGTCATCAAGCATCTAACATGTCCTTATTTTCCTTGCTGCCAATGTCATCTCCTTGGACCCAAGGGGCGGGTGACCACTGTGGCAGAGTGGGAGGCAAGCCCAAAGGGGGAATTGGGAAGTGTCTGTGTCACTCTTAGAGAACACTGTCATCTGCTTTCAGTTTACCCACAGGCCAATATGAAACCCTGAGGGATCAGATCCCAGAGAGCTCTATAGGCTGAAAGACAGGATGAGGTCACTCAGGCAGCTGAAGATCAGTGCAGTGCAGGACAACCCTTGCATCTCTCTTTCCCATGCTGAGCTGCGCACGTCTCGAACACAGGCTGCAACTCAGGCCACTGTGTCCAGGAGTTGCCATAACCTCCACTTGAACTCTTCAGTTCTGCCCCACCTCACCAAGGGGACTCATTCTCCTCTCTCCTCCGGAGAGCTCTGCTGACTCCATCTGTGTTAGCTCCAACTAGGTTTTTTTGTTAGAAAACCGCTTAGTCCCAATATTTCCATTTGAATGCAGTTCATTTTCTCCACCCATATGGATGACTTCAGACATTTTCTTATTAGGCCTCCTCTTTGTTGTTACATGACTATGGTGAAGTTTTTTCCCTTAACCATCTGTCTTTTTGAGAAGCACTTTGAATATTGTCAGGTGTTCATGCTAGTTTCTCTTCATATTCCTCCAAGCCTTTCCAATCAGTTCCTTTTCTACTTGACACAGAGCTGCAGCAGCTGGTTGCCAAAGCACTCCATCACCTTTGTTAATAATCAGATTTTACTGCCTCAGTAAAGAACGGACAAGAGTGAGGATTTAAAAGAGATTAGCCTTTAACTGAACTAGAGGGGACTACAAATGTCTTGGTTAATGTGAAAGACTCATAAGTTCTTTTGTCTTGAGAGTATTAAAATTTTCTTTTCATGACTTTATTAAACAAATATATTTAAATTTTTGTACCATCTTTCTGATATTTTTCATTAATCCCTCAGATTCTATTACATAGTACCATTGTCAGAAATTATGTTTATTGCAACATAACATGGTATTTAACTAAGCTCTAGGTATTTTCAGTAGAATTTTCATTTGTTTTACTGGTTTTAGGTGGTCAGATGGCAAAATGTGCACAACTAAATAGAAAAAGCCAGAAATCAGCACATAGTACTAGGACTAATAATGTATTAATAATCTAATTGAGTGGAGTGTCACAGACACCACTGCACTCAGAGCAAACAACTCTTTCCATCATTGCTTCTTCAAATTTAACCATCTTCAATGTGGCAAAAGACAGATAATGAAATAGCTCCATCTTTTCCTTCAGAATTGTCTTTAGGGTCACAAGTAATTGACTTATTTATTTGCATTATTTATTTATTCACTCTCCTGTTAAATGGAAGATGCTGTTTTGAAATGTGCCAAAATAAAGGGGAAAACAAACCTACACCCTCCAGCTCCAACCAGTGGCCGAGGCAGAGGGCTTTAGCCTAAGGAGCTGCCAAACCCATGAGCATTCATTGTGCTGCTGATGAAAATGGGGCCTAGCTGAGTGCTAGAAGATGCTGTTGTGGGAAGGAGACTCAGTTTGTCCTGGCCAGCACAGAGCCAGGAATCAAAAACACTGCTGTCTGCCACCTCCTGTAGTCTGGTGCAGGCAGCCCTGCTTG
>NW_008678642.1:122232-140645 GCF_000695815.1 Acanthisitta chloris
GTGTGAGACAGGTAGACTTGGATTTTGGGGCTAGCTTGTCTGTGGGATATGAGAGGCCTGCTGGAGTGCTCAGGAGCTGGGTATGTTCAGTTGTGTAAAATGGTGCTGTGCTCTTTCCTCACTGCACACATAGCACAGTGCCTGTTCCCACTTTCTCACCTTGGCTGCTATGGGGGACCATGTCTGGAGAGTTTGGCCCTGTTTCTTTACTTGGATAATTGAAGTTTGGGGAAGGGAACAAAGGAAAATGCTCCCACAATTCCTCTCCTAACACACATGCAGACTACCAGGGTGGCCTTCCTTTAGCTTAGCTGCCCATACCTGCTCCACTTACTTCAGAATTTTGGTATTTAATTTGGGGTTTTTTCCCCATTGAGGGCATTGTGCCAGGGACATATGTGCTCTCCCATTTATGCAAAAACCTGCTAACCTAAGTGCATCTATTCTGGAAAGCCCTGATTGAGACTTATGCCCCATTTTTGATGAAAGCAAATAAAGGTTGGTGTTTAATTTTTCAAGCACTTTCTCAGTGACCTGGATCCTGTCTTCCAGGTGAGATTCTGACTCCTTTTGCTTTTAATCCACCAAAAAAAGCACAGGTGATGATGGACAGAAACCTTGTTCTGTGCAGGCTAAAAAGTCTAGAAATGCTGCAGGTGCCCTTGCTACAAGCTTCTGAGGAAACCCCTGTATGAGGTTGCTGAATGAAAGGTCAACACTAACTTGAGAGACACTCATGGTCTTAAAAGGGGAAAGGATCCTGTCTGAAGTGCCCTGAGGCATCTAGAGTAGGACTCACAGTTGTGATCCCCAGTCTTATACTGATGCTTAAACCATTCATGACTACGTATTGCCAGAAACAGTATAGTTGCTTTACAGTTGATTTTGAATGAAAGTTAAGGACTAAACACAGCAGTAGAGAGTTTAGCTTCCACCAAATGATGGAATATTTCCTGTTGTATTAACGAGATCTGGGACCATGAGAGAACAATTTAAAAGACAGTTTTAGGTTTGTTTCAGGCTCTTACCACTTCTCCAAATCCTACCTTTGGGTATCTCATCTCTAGGATACAATTACTTTCAGAGCTCTATCTGTCATTATCACTATTATGAGGCTTGATGTGCTTCACATTCTCACTAAAATTAAAGAGAAGATGGAAGGCAGATAGTATAATGCAGTTCAATATCACTAAGAGATGAAATGGCATATATATGGGTACATAGGGAGAGTTTTAGCTAAATTTGTTTTTTTGTTCATCGTACCCTGTAGGCCAATCAATGAAATTGCATCTTTTACTGGCCCAGCCCAGTGCCAAGTAATTCTCTTCTCTTTTCTGTTATCTTTACCTCATTTCCTAATGATTCCTCTAGTGTTCTGCTCAAATTAAAGTCTAATAGTATATTCTTTTGTTGAATCTTTTTACAAAGCACATTTATAATATGCAATGAAATGACTGAAGAATGCAGGCAAAATATATACATATAGAGATCCATTTTTAAGCTCTTAAAACTCAAGCAAAGAATGCAAATAAGGATGTGGATAGTCCTGCCTTTTAACTGTGTGTGCCTCACATATCTTCCTTTTATTTTCAGAGTAGTTCATATTTGGGTTTGGTTTTTTTGCATCCTAAATTCAATCAAGCACATTCTGTTAACAAGACTATCAGCAGATACCATTTAACTAGATCAGTGAGGATTTCTGATTTTTCCTGTTCTTCATGCAAGATTGAAGGACTTAATTCAGATTATTTTTATATGTTAAAAATATGAAAGAAAGAGAAACTGAGACCTATAAAATATTCAGCAGAAAAAGCAACAGAGGAAAGAGCTGATAAATTTGTGCAAGAGACTGTGAGCAGAACAGAAGAATAGAAGTAAACACAGTTTTTAATGAAAGAAAATGTATAGCAAGGAAACAGCCACCATGGGCATCTAATGAAAAATAAATTAATTAATGCAGGTAGCAGCAGACACTATGTAATCTATGAAAACAGAAATACTCTTTAATTGACTGGTTTGCACCTGGAGACTTTTGGAAGCAGAATGCAGATAGTCAGGCTCTTTATGTGGAGATTTAATAAACCTTGTGTTCAGGTCACATATCTTCTTCAGCTCTATCATATTCTCAGCAGTTGTTGCCGATTCACTGAACTTCTTCAAAAGCCCCGTTATAATTAACATTTTTCTTGAACCTGATCTTCCTTGACCACTTGAAAAATCTCTTAAAAAAAAAACCCAAGCAAAAACAAAGACAGAAAACTTTTAGTACTTCTCATGATGGCAAAGCATAGCTCAAAAACCACTTTCAAGCTCAGATGTTTCAAAAACAAATGTATGCAAGTTTCCAAATTGAATCATGGCTTTGACTACAATCTTGCAGACTTTTTCAAATTTATTTTAGAACTTGCGGTTTTGGCCATGCTGTCTGTGCAAAACATGTAGAATATATATCACCAATGTATCATCAAATGTACAGAAAGTTCTGCAAACTTCAATCTTCTGCAGAGAGCGTCAGCTGTATTTTAACAGCTTTCTGACCTGAGCACCATCTATTCCAAGCACACCTCGGTCCTACAGAGAGCCTTGTACAACCCAAAGCTGAAGAGCCATGGGCCATACAGCCCACAGAGCACATGTAATACTGGAGTGTTCTCATCTGCTTCTCAATTTCCATCATGATGAAACAGGAGTTTACAGCAATACAATATTGTTCCTTGGTTTACTCTGCTTTGCTGTTTGAGATTAAGACAAGATTAAGACAAGTAATGTTCTTTGATAAAAAACCTATTTTTCTTTTATCCTTGAAAGTTGCCTTGGTCTCTAGAAATTTCTTTCATGACATCTGCCACTTTCTTTATTTTCCAGGATCGTTGAATCATCTTTTCTCTATGATGCTTTATGAATGTGTAGTTACTGTACAGTAACAGTATTTCGTATGCATTTCCACATCTCTAAAGGAAAAATGAAAATAACTATGGTTAAAGCTGTCATATCAGCTATAGAAAATTTGTACTTAGAAAGTGTAAGGCATTTCTTTAATAAAGCAGCTATATGAAAGTCATTCCCTTATGCATATCAATGGAGACTTCAGTGTGGGTAATATGTAAATAAGTATTCCTTGGTGGAGACAAGCTGCCAGGAAGAGGTCAAGTCACCAGATAGTAACAAGTATGCCTCAGGCTGTTACAGCAGCAAAATTCTCCAAGCTAGCGCGAATAAGCTTACCATTGGACAGGGTTAAGACTAAGAGTGTTAAAAATACTGTCCTCATCAATTAAAATAGAAGATCAGAAAGCCCCTCTTCAAACTGGGGGCACATTTCTACTGCATCATTCTCTCTGAGAACAAACTCTTTTCAAGGACAATGCTGTCCTCCAAATCCCCTTATTTAAATCCAGCTGCAAATAGTGATGCTGAAAAACTTATTTCCAAAAACAGCCTGGTCTACAGTGAAACTTTTCCCTTCTATATTTCTATATCTTAAAATTACTGAAGAACAAATATACTGGATAGTGCCTTTTAGAAAATCCCCCAAAGTAAAGCATAGTCCAAATCTTTGGAGAATAGCTGGTCAAGCCATAAGCTGAATGTAATTTCCTCTGTACTAAGGTCAGGTGGACATAAAACTAAACTGGTTTGATTCTGATGTATTTTACACATACCACACACTAAAATAACCTTGATTTCAGTAAAGACTGAGGGGAAAATGAAGCTATTAAACATTATTAAAAGTCAGAGAGATGGAGATTGGAATATTAGGAAAGTTACTTATTTTGTATTTTTTCTGTCATATTTGTGGGCAAGAACAATTTGTACTTTTTAACACTTTCTCAACCCTAAGGACACTATTGTCTCAATAGCTACAAACCCCCAGTTTGAGGTTAAGTTTTGGCAGGTTTGAGTTGGCCACAGTATTTAGCAAGATATTCGTGGTGTATTTTCATGTGCTCCATTTCTTTTGAGAAAGTCGAGGGACAAGTTCAAACAGAGGACATAGCCAAGGATAGAACACATTCTTCACTGTGGCTAAGACATCATTTGTATCAAAGGGCATGATCTTCATCATGACTACTTCACATGGCAAATACCAACACAAATCTCTCAAAAGTACTGTTTAATCCTATGAATTGAGCCTGATGACAGAGGACTGACACATCAGAAGTTGGCAAAATCTGTGCTCACCACTCCAGTTTCTTACAAAACCATTTGTGCCAGAGTGATTTCAGGTCTTCATTGTCTCAGGCTAGTGGCTTCTGTTCTTGGAGTTGTTGCACGTGGTGAAAGAAGATGCAACATCATATACCAGTGAATTACAGGATAAAAGACACAATGCAAAAATAACAATTTCTTCTTCTGCTTTTTTCCTTCCATCACCCCTGCTCTGGCAGGTATGCTAAGCAGAGTATGAGAAGACCAAGCAGAGTTTGAAAAGACAAAAAGACTACTTCCTGCAGTCACTTAAAGTCATACTTCAGTCTTGCCTCCAAACAATGAATGATATTTTTCCTGGAAACTGTATCTACGAACTACAACTTTTTTTAAATGAATTAAAAGTATTCTTTTGTTTATTCTGCATATAGTCAATAGTTCTAAACAGTTGTCTCTACATAGATATCTTTATATATGTATTTATATATGTCTTTCTGAAATGCATGTAAGCATTTTGGTGCCTCTGAATATTTACATAATGAAGAGGAATATACTGGTAGATGCTGATAAACCAAAGCAAGATGTGAATTCCTGAAAAACTGGAATGAGCACATCTAGTAAAATGCATGCATCACTGTACATAAGTGACTCACATAGGTGTTCATAAGAAAGTGGCTCCTTTGCATGACAGTTTTATCTAGCTAGGTCACTCTTGAAACTGTATACATTGAATAGAACTAATGTGAGTTATCACATGGTTAAAGTGCTACTTTAATCTGTTTAAAATTCTGGTGATATTTCTGAAAGTTAACAGTGGTTTTAGCAGCAACACAGGAATGGACATCAAAAGTCCAACCTCTTCTTAAAATAGACCAAACATCATGTAGTCTTGTTCATAAACCTATCAAACTCCATCTTTTGTATCTCTTATAATCTCTTAGAAGGCTGTTTCAAAAGGTTGTTTAGTCCTTTGATGGCTAGAACTATCTTAATTGCACAGGTAAATTTATTATCAGGAAGATAATATTGAATTATTTTTGACTCAGTGCACAAAAATTTTATCACTCAGATATTTCATCACCCTTCTGTTGCATGAATAGAGCTGTGAGGTATCCATTTGGCCTGAATTTTCTTAGACACATAAAGAAGACTTTTTGAGGTCTTATTTAGTAAGAGAAGTGTAAGTGGATTCCTGATGTAGTAATCCACCTGCAGAGCAAGTAGGTATTATATTTCTTTATTATGCTTTGTGGGTTGACAACTCTGAAAAATAATTAGGAGACATTGAATATTTCAGCACACTTCATAAATACCAATGACACTGAAAACTCATATCTCTGTGTTTTCAATAGAAATGTTAGTCCACAGCAGGAAAAAGTCTGGTGTTGCTAATATTCATCAGTGCTAATCAGAGTGGGTGAGATTTGTAATTGGAACTGATTTAACTGAATGTAGATATCCTCAGTAAAGATACACAGATATGGGCTGGTTATTTAAGCTCCCATCACAGGACCCCATGAGAAATAAGCCCTGTAGGGTATAAATCTTCTGGCTATTTAGTAAGCCAATTCAGGATGTAATGGTTTGCTTCCTAGAAGGACTTATGTTTCCTTATTGACTGTAAAGGTAACCTTAGAAACAAGTCATCTGATATTAGTTGAATTGAATACTCTTCTGTCTGTATTACATAAGGACGACTTCAAACAAGGTAATTTCATAATTTCAATCTGTTGTTGTCCCATAGACCCTTTATATTCCCAATCTAATAAATGGGGGGTCAAGCACTTCTGAAGAGTCGTAATTGCACAGAAGACCTGCCTCAATCTCTGTAAGTGCCAGCTGTTCACCCTCACTTGAAGAAAGAGCCTATATAGGATGCCTATGCATCTCACTTAACCACTTTAGTTTACTGTCTAATGTTACAAGGGATAAGTACAGGCCAGAAAATGTAATCATATATCAGTTCATTTTACAAAGAGCATACCTCTGTTGTTCATGAATCTCTAGGTTCAAAAGTGTCAATCATCCCATCAGTGCACTGAAATGCTACCATAAAAGTATTTGCTATATGGTGTTGTATTCACACACTGTAAGTCACAAAATACAGTAACCTAAATAATAGTGTTCAAGGCATCCAGCAACTCTCGGAACCAGATAAAAATGCAGCAATATAAACCACTTGCTAAATGCTCACAGGGATGAGGACTGCATTGCAGGCACCTCCTGAAAAGGAGGTGGGGCAGTGGGAGGGTAAATCCATAACACAGATTATTCACAATGAATTATTCAGCTAGTTCTTTTTACAACACACTTCCACCAGCTGGCTTTTGTGTGAGAACTTCAAAGTATTTCAGTCTGAATTAAGACTCTACACTACATTGATCTGGGAGTTAGAAAAATTTGCTGTTCTCCAAAAGCAATGACATTTGAGCAATGCAGTTTTGTACTACTTCTCTTGACAAGTTCATGAGAAAATGTCTTTAAAATTTAGGACATTTTTATTGATCTCAGATGCAGAAATATTTTCATTTTGGCTTTCCTTTACAAGGGAAATACATGTTGAATCACAGAATTGCTGATATTTCCCTTATAGTAGTATCACTGGAATCTATCAGGTTTTTTCCTAGCTGCAGATGTGGACATTTCATAACTAATGAAAAAAAGTTATGTGTGAGGAAAGTTCAACAAAAGCAGTCTTTTTTTTTCCCACTCTCTTATTGAAACCCCTTGCTAAGAAAAGGAAATCCCTTTTTTTTCCCCCTTGGCACCAAAATGCTGTAAGCAAGGACTATACTGGTGCTAAATATTAGCAGCTGAGTTCCAGAGTGATGTATAAACAGAGTTCAAAGGCAGAAATAAATTTACATACGCATTGCTAGCATAGTTTCTTTTACCACTTCAGTATTCTATACATTAATTTTAGTGCTGGAAAGCTCCTCTCTCTGTAGCTTGTATTTTAAAAACAAACTAAAATAGAAGAAATAATTTCTGAGACCACAAATGGGACTTTGTGGAGACAGCACACATTAGGACTGAGGGCCTGGCAATTGCTTCTTATTTCTTCCTTTATTTATACTGCTTATTTATTCACCCTGTACTTGGAGATTTGGCAATTTATTTTCCTCTTTTGTGAAAGCAGCTGGGGCATTTTGTGATGTATCTCAGTGGGTGCTTCACTGTACTCTAAGACAAACATTATTTTACCATTGTGGGAAAACTATGTCTCGTCGTCAGTCATATGAATAAATATCTAGTCAGCTTTATCATCATGGTGACAAAGAATGCTATCCATTTTTTTGGATAAATGTATCTCATTTTCAAGTGAAACCAAGTGTACAAGAGATAATCATGATCCACTGAGAGATATCAACCACTTATTTAATTTAGAGCTGCACTTAAAAGCTTAGATAAAGGTGGAATGTCCCAGTTTCAAACCTTTCAAAATGCAAACAGTAGAGGTGTGTGTGAGACAATTCCATTGCCTTCCATTTCTTCACAGAAAAAGACTTCTACATATTGGATTGCGATTTCCAGTGGAGCTGTGGCAAATTATGCCACCACTAGATAAGTACCTCTCTGGTTTTTAAATTTGCAGTAACTGCAAGAGGTCACAGTGGTAACTGCAAGAGGTCACAGCTTCAAGAGTGTAAAGAAAATTGAAAATTAAAGAAATACTTGGAGAAGATCGGTGAATATTATATTCAGAAAATGAAGGTAAAAACTTCGAATCTCAAAGGAGCTCCTTTTAGTCCTGAGAAAGGCTGATCCATTGCATTCACATGAGCCTTGTGCCATTCTTGAAACAATACAAACAAAACACGAATTTACGATAGAATTAATTTGTGAAAATTCTAGCTGAAAACTTGCCTTACTTCTGGTCATGCAGATCTAGAAAATACTTGCTCAGTTTGGAGTGACTCCTCATCCAATACATTTGAACTTATAACTTCCTTATGAAGCCTTTCAGTATTAGAGGCCAAAACCTCACTTACTGTCTTTTTGATACAAGGGAAGATTTTTTTGAACCTTGTACAGAGTATGCAGATATTTCTGGTGTCAGAATGACTTCTGGGCTGCTAACATATGGTCCTGGAAAGGAGGGAGTGGTCTTTCCAGCTACTCCTTCAAGTACAGCTGATAGGGAGGGTAATCCCAGCAACCAGACTAGGAATTCTGTGTCTCTGCCTCTGCTGCCATCCCATGCATAGCCTCAGTGCTCAGACTGTGCACAGGTATTGAAGACCATGGTCTGATTTATAGAGATGCTTTAATGAAAGAACAAGAATAGTGCAAGTTGACAGCAACAGGGGATTCTTCCCTTTTAGAGGAAGGACAGAAAATGAAATTCAGTTTGGTGCATGCACCAGACGTAAGTCCCCGGCATTTAGTAGCACTTCTCCTCTGTCTGCATGTGATTTTCATGTGCTTCTTTTGTAGGCAGTACTATAGAATGTCTCAGAAAAGTCTTGAGAAATTTGGGAACTTCCCCATGCCCATGTTTCAGAAGACCTTGGAATGGGGGAACAGCCTTGGGGAAAATATTTGATTTCAATAGAAAGCAGATTGCAGCTCCTGTCAGATTCCTGTCCCAGATTTAAATACCAGTAGAAGACTCCAGCACACCAAAGGTTAGTCCTTTGTCATGGCCCCATAAACAATTCTTAAATTACTTTAAATATAGAGTATTCATACTCATTTGGGAGATTAAAAAATAAAATGGTAAGGAGTTATGGGTGCACATACACACAAACATAGTCTTTGCAGAGATATTGCTCACTTATTAGCAAGTCATGTTTTAGTGGTGTGCCCTCTTTCATCTGTTCTCCCAGACATTTCCCTCAGACTCAGGCCCAGAGTTGTGCATCTCTGGGAAGAGGTTTTTACCAGATGCCGTTGCTTTTCTCCAGATCCAGCTTCTTTTCTGTTTATTATCTTTTCTGTAAATGCCCAGTGTCTCCTTGTTCTGATTCAAGATAAGCCTTCACACTTTTGAAAGAGTCTCCATGTAAAGTTTCAAATTCCCAGTAGCTAGCAGAGGCAGAAATAGAATATGCATCCTTTTGTAGAAAGAAATTTGATAGCTTTCCCGCAGCACTTTCTTCTCCTAGACCTGAAAGCTACAACATACCAGACTTCAAGCTTGTTGAGGTCATGTCTTGAAACATTCAGGAGTGCAGTAGCACTTCTGAACAGTTCTGAGCAGGCAGGAGGAAAGAAGGCCTGTGACCTTCCACAAACTCTCTGAAACATTGCCAGCATAAAAGGGGGAGCTGTCTAGTTTTGAAGATGGAAGGAAGGAGAAGCAAAGGTGTACAAAACTTGGGGACTGCACAGAACATGTGTTGATGGCTGCTTCAGGAATTGCTTTGGCTCTGATCCATGGCTTTTGGCTAGATTTTCTCATTTGAGCCAACCTGTGTCTGTGCCTCAGTCTTCCTTTTGCCATCAACATAAATATATATTTTAAAAAATCATATCTCATGTTTCAAATGGAGAGTTCAATCCCATTTTTAGACATCATCTGCTTGTAGCTATCCTATATGATGATTCATTACATTTGATAATTCTGAATTCATAAAAAGTAAAGGATTTTAAGGTTCTGAGAAGGAGAGAAACCACACATATATTCAATAGTAGAACCATGTCAGGCAAGAGAAGCAAGGGATAATATTCTGATTTTGTTGTAAGGTACTTCTTTCTATAAATAACACTGCTACACGGGTATAAATCAGAAGTACTATCATTCTGATGAGACCCCAGGAGACTTAAGCTCTCTGTTCACTAGAAATTAATCTCAATTAACTCAGATAACTTCTGGATAGGTTACATGCTCATCATTCACAAAGGTAACCTGACTGCTAAAGGGTGATATTCTCACAGAAATTAGGCTAATTAATGAATGAACTTCTGCTAAAATTTTTAGTTGAAGTCCAGTTTGCACACCAGAGAGTCAAATATTGTTCATTTATTTTCATCTGCAAGCTTCAATATGAGCTATTTTTTCACCAAATATTGATTTCCTTTACAATGTAATGTTTCACCTTTTAGTCAAATGGAATGCTGGAATAATAGAAAGGCACTATATTTTATTTTATAAGAATTTTAAAGTTTTTATTGACATAAAATTGTTGTTTTGGAATCTTTTTGTTTTATTTCAAAATCTTGGGTATGCTTTTGGGGATTTGGGAGTTTTTTTAAGAGTTATTTCAGATAACAAATTAAAAATGTTTCTATACTGTTTTTCATTCCCTGAACTCTTTCACAATGAACTGTGGTTCATGAAAAAGAATGCAAGGGTCTTCCCACAGGCAGGACTAGACCAAAGCACCAGAAAATCTTTTCCTCTGCACAGGAAAGGGAATGGTGGGGTTTTGGTTTACAGGCAGCTTCTGTCCCACAGTTGAATCTGAAATGATGAATCAGAAACTATTGCCCTGCCTTTATTCTCATCAAAAAGAAAGAAATTAAAATAAGAAACAAAAAAAGTGGAAGAAATAGAGAAGACAGGGAAATGGTGCCTAAGATATTTCAGAAAGAAATTGTTAAAAGGCAGAAGTCATGTTGTTAAATATGAGAATATAGCAGAGTGATCAGTCTTGTGTTTAGCACTCTGAACACTGAGCTTTGAAAGCATAAAGGCTGTTTTGTTTTGAGAAAAAAAAGACTAAATTTTAGATATGTGGTGGAGAGGCTGGGGGATGGGAACTTGCCATTAACTGGAACAACTGTTCAAAGCAAAGAAATAAAAAAGGGAACAGCAGAGGAATTTCTCTCCAAGTTGCCTACTGAAGCAGTTTCGGGTTTAATTTTTGTGTCTGTTTTGCAATCCCTTGATAGTCAAAACTGGCTGACACAACACAAGATATGCCAGTGCCAGTCCTGGGTATTTTGAGTTCCTGGAAACAGCACAAAGATCTGCGTTGACAAAAACTTTACAGATGTGCCAGATTTTTTATTCGGAGTGAGAAACAGAGGCCCCTCACATAGGAATGCTGCTCTGCAGGCAACAGGCCTCTGAGATGATGACTGGGCTGGCCCTGGGTCACCCAGGCAGAGAGTATCTCAGTGATGGAGCTTCAGCACGTCTTGTCTGACTGGAGCTAGGAAAGGGAGGTCACTAGAACAATCCAATTTGTCAAGAGCAGTACTGTTTTCACAAGCATTAAACAAACATGAATAAGGCTCTCAGTTTCCTAAATATCACTTAAAACCAGATTTTTATTGTTTAAATAACAAAGGAAAGGTTCTTTCACTTCTGTTGTGGGTAGATTTGAGATTTCTGCAAATCATATTCTCAGTGAGAAGCCTCAAGTGGAATTCAGTTCTCACTGGGAATCATATCCAAGAGGAGAATTTTCATTTTCACACCATAAAAAGACAAGATCTTAATTTCTAGGTGTTTGAACTTGTCAATATTGGTCAGATTTTAGAGCTATGAGGAGAACATCCAGATACAACTGAGTGATTTTTCTCTTACTGATTCTGAACTTCTGGTCAATTTAAGGTGTATGTTTGTGACTTTTGACAATAGAATTCAGGTGACTCTTGTGCTTAAAATGCTATATTAGGTTTGTAAAGTAAGGAGGACTATCAGGATGTAGTACAGCTGAGGACTTTAAGCCCATAAATCTAAATATAAATCAGCAGAGACAAAATGTATTGTTTATGTATTAGAAATCTGCACAAAAGAGATGTACTCTGAAATATGAAAACCTAAAATCTAATCTTAAGGTAATTTAGACTGATTTTATTAAATTATTTTTAACAATATGTCCTGTAAACATATTAAATTAACCAAGAAACTGTTTTCTATTATCCACAAACCAAAATAAATTTATGCTTTTATTCCAAATTAAATTGCAGATTGTCTTGCTCAAATGAAAGGAAGTAACCTTAATTTGATATAAAAGAAACATAAATGAGAGGAAGATGCCTTATATTTCACCAGGTTACTAAATAATTTTCTAAACTTCGGCGAGGAAATTCTTTTACTTTACTAAGGAAATGGGACACACAGACATTACATTTTGCTATGTATGACTACAGTAGTATTTAAACAAAGATTGTTTTACTGCCTACAGTAAATGTTTCTTTTCCAGAGCATTTTACCTAGTGATTCAGATGTTTATATAGCCTTTTTGTCTATTGAGCAAGGTTATTACTAAAAAGAATTATATTTTTTACAAAAGATTTTTAAATGTGCTTCTTTTTAATGGTATTTATATAAAGATGAGTATTATATGCAACAAGGGAGCCTTCAAACAGTACAGCTTCTCTAGATGTTTACAGTAAAATGACATCTTAAATGTTCAATTTTTATTACTCCTTATGTATTGGCAACAGTGACGATCTCAGACATCCCATTGGTATAAGGGCCACACAAGTCAAAGGAAAGTCAATTACAGGCCAGACAAAAGGTTAGTTACTAGTATTAATATTGTAAGATGCTTTTCACCTTTCTCCATTTCTGGTGTTCTTCTGGGGCATTGTACAATGGCACTGCAGATAAAGACATGTTTAAGGCAAAACAGAAGACTAATCCTCACATCCTTCTGTAATATGTGCAGTAAAGAAAGAGTTAGGTGGCAGTTAACCAGCAATTCACAGTCCCAAAGGTAGGTTGTGTATCAAAGTAAGTGTCTGCACTTGCAGGACAAGGCCCACTTCATGACCAAGACATTTCTTTCATTCAGATTGAGTGTTTTGAGCAAATTTAGCAATCTTCTGAAGTGCATCTCTAACTCCAAGCGCTGAAGTACTCACTTTGAAGCTAATGTTCTTACAGATTAAACTACTTAAAAAGCTTGTAGAATTGGCTCTGTTATTGCACAGGTGAAGAGATTGCTTTAGATACTAATATGCATCTGCAGTGCTGAAAGCCATCAGGAAGAAAAGATTTTCTGAGACTTAGAGCACTCCTACACAGGTCTGACACCGGTGGAAAGCTGCAGAATTAAGCAATTCTAACTGAGGAGCAAATAAAACCAGACTCAAACACAGCTGGCTTCAAGTGAAACAGTGGAGATTGAGTACCTCAGTTTATAGTCTGTATTTTTCTATTTATTTATTTATTTCATATTGTTTTGTTTTGGTTTTATAGATGGAACTCAGTAAACAGGCGATAGAGCCAGAGAATGTCATCTTGCAATACAGAACAGTACTCCATGGGCCATGTCCCTTGTTGACCACACTCTGGTGTTCTAGAGATACTACCTCATGCTTTGGTGGAGGGAAAGAGAGAAAGTCTCTTCCTTTTTCTTGGAACATAAATTACTTTCCTTTCTGTGTATGCTGTCTGTATTCTGCTCAAGTGTCCCCACTGGATCTCCATTTACAGTACTGCTTTCACCATCTGGATTGCATTTGGCACCTCATGCTTGCAGAGTACATTCCATTTTGAATGCCTTTCCCTTGCACACCTTTTCAAAGATTCCTCTTTCAGAATAAATGCCCTTTCGATGGAACATAAATTACTTTCCTTTCTGTGTATGCTGTCTGTATTCTGCTCAAGTGTCCCCACTGGATCTCCATTTACAGTACTGCTTTCACCATCTGGATTGCATTTGGCACCTCATGCTTGCAGAGTACATTCCATTTTGAATGCCTTTCCCTTGCACACCTTTTCAAAGATTCCTCTTTCAGAATAAATGCCCTTTCGAGCAGAGTTTGAATCAGCCATAAGAATTGCTCTTCCCAGCTGTTTGTCCTCAGGTTGCCTGCCCCAAGGAGTTGCATTTGTAAAGGTTTAAGTTTCACAGTCCTAACAGCAAGAATTTGCTTCCTGATTGCAAGTTCCCACACCTTTGTGAAGTCCACACAAACTGTTCTGACCATCATTAAACTACTGTTGAAGTGGAAAATATGTTACACTGGACTTGTGTCTTTAGGTGAAGTGCAAGTATTAGCTTGAAATCTAGTTCAGTTTTGTAACCTAGATCCCTGAAGAGACATTTGTTTAGAGACAAATCAGTGAACATAGGTCCATTTCTCACATTTTGGATCCATTAAAAAAATCTTTTAAGATTTGGGGTTTTTTTACAAAGCTCTAAATTTAAAACAGATTTTGTAGAGTACATCAGGTGGCATGGAAACAGAAGTGGCAGAAGAAACAGGTCCCTCTGATTGCTTTGTGGTGGGATAACCAGAAAGAGCAACAGTCTGTTTGGGACTGTAGTTTTGCAACACTGTCTGAACCAGACTGGCAAGCACTGGAAGAGTAAGAAAGAGAAAGAGAAAGATGAACAAGATTAAAAGGACATCCAGAGGTGCTGGGTTCCCTGGCACAAAGTGGCTATTGAAGCTGTGAAGTGAGAAAAGCTAAATATGACTACAATCTTCTTTAGCCATCTGCTGTGGGTTTTCTTAGCTTCTTCAGCCCAGAATCTGAAACACAGTCTTTCCAACTATGCCTCATATTTTTACAGGTATTCTCCTCAAAAAAAATATGACTACACTTCTTAAAATTATGTTCTGCCTGTGCAGTACCACAGGAGGGTTGCCCAGATTTTGGGGTGCATGTTGCTAAAATGAACCTACTAAAATAGGCATCAGGTCTTTAACTCTGCAGAAGTCAAATCTTAGGCAGCTGGATTTCCCTGTGCAGTTTTTTCTTAAATCTGTGTGAAAACCTTCGGGGTTTTAGTTTTATTTAGGCATTGTACCTACTGTCATGCTCCAAATTGCAACTATTTTCTATAGAATCCAGTTATGTGGACAGAGAGGATTTAAGGTAAAGTCCAGGAGTTTTGTTTACTTTTGTCTTTGCTTAAATTTTCTCTTCAGAATATTGATTAAAACAAGGGTTAAGATTCTGGATACCTTTTGCAGAAATCTATATTTAAAATGCAAACATAACTGACTAATATGATGCAAATAAGATTCCTCAGTCAGTGACTCATTATAAATAAAAACCAAACAAAGTTATCTATCTCTAAAAGTGCTGCTGTTATTGTTTCCACATAACTTGGAAAAACACACTTAACATGACAAATATTTTGATACCACTTTGTAACAGTATTTCTGACACACAGAAACAGAAAACAAGTCACTGATATTATAATTCATATTTTTTAATTAACTAAATATGAACAGTTTCAGAAACTGTAGATATTTTATTTTCCTAGTTCAAGTTTATATCTATACTTACAAGGATATTGCATCCAGGGCACTGGATTCCCTTCTGTTCATAAAAGACCTCACTAAATACTGCTTGTCAAATAGAAATTGATATAATAGAGTACAGACAGTGCAATTCAATGCATAACATATGCTCATAATATGTTCAGTAATGCAAAGAATGCAAACTGGCAAGTATTTGCAAAATTTTGCAATGCTGGAAAAAAATGAGACATTCCTCTTAATGGATACACAACAGAGAGATAGTGGTAGTTCTGACCTGTAATTCTATGAAAAAACTTTTCACATAACATAAATAAGATTATATGATATAAGATTATAAGACACACCATGCTACAGCAGCCAGCTAAATAATTCTCATGGTTACTGTGTGTAAAGAGAGGATATTTGATTAGGAGAGGAAAGATATGAGGTCAAGTAACATTTCCAGCACTGGTCAGTTGAGGTGTCCTTAGAAAAGTCAAGTCATTTCTTTGTTAATCTATTTCCTATTCTCTGTCAATACCATGATTTTAAACTAACCAGAGCAGGATTCACTGGGTGAACCTTCTCTCAGAACATCATAATTTAGACTCTTCTCATTGTTTCTGCAGAAAACATAATAGTAGCTTTTAGGATATGATTCACTTGAGCAGAGGATATATCTTTCAAATTGACAAATCACACCTTTGAAGCCATTATTTCTGTCTAATTGCTACAGGTGCTTGGAGACATATATATATATATGTATATATAAACCATATCTGAAGTAGGTGAAAAGAGTTACACACCATTGGGTACTACAATAGCAAGTCATATGGTCCAGAAGGAGTAGCTCTCCAGATCAAAACACTTGTTGCTGAGGGTGCAACATCCATGTTAAAGGTGGTGCAGGGATTTTACTTCAGATGAGACATAAAAGACATTAGAGGAGCACATATTTTAGTTTCATTTCACCCCAGAGGACTGCATTTTACAATTTCCGATGCAGTTCCATGGTGAGAGACAAAGTGCAAAAGGGGAGGACAAAGAGAATATGCTGTTCCAAGGTTCACATGTTCTCTGAACTAAAATACTATTATAGATGTGCCCATTGCCTCTTACTTTCTGACTATGCCCAGCAGAACACAGAGTCAAGACTAAGAATTATTTCACAGCATTGCAATAACAGACACTAATAATCACAGTGATCCTCCAAAACTTCTTTTCCCAGCTTGGGCTGGCAGTCATGAGTCGTCTGCTACTGATGGATCTATCTCATTCCAACATAAAATATTTTGTCTTTATTTTGTTCAGCCTGAATAGCATCTTCTTTGTTGTGTATCCCTCCACAAACTCACTTGATTTTTACTAACTGGTTTTCTCAAGGGTGGGGATGAGGGAGGAGCATTTGGAGATCACTCTTCAAGTGACTCACACTGTCCCGTGACTTTTTGCACTCTTTGATGCTTTTGGTCAGACTCAGCATCTTAAGTTCTCTGCTTGCAGCAATAAAAAGGACATGAACTTGATCTTTCGTCACCTATCACTCAACACTGTTTAATATGCCTGTGTGAATTCAGCTGTCTTTGAATCACTGCTTTACTTTGTAACATTTTACATATATTTTCCCACCCCAGCTCTGTCTGGGAATATTTTTCATCATTTCAAAGCCTAATTTGGGATATTCTTCCCTCCATCTCATGCTATGGGGCTGGAGAAATTCAGATTTTCTTTTCCTTATTTTTGCTTAGGGCTATAATTCCAAAAGTAACTGCAGGATTTATGCATTGTTTGGAAGTCAGTGTAGTATTACATTGCAAGATGTATATAAAAATAAACAAATAAACCCTCCATTTTCAAATCAAATTATTCTCTCCCTCCCTCCCCATGGATCTGGTTGTTTTTAGTTATGTGCATGGCTTTGCCACAACTGATCCCTAGTTAAAGGTATGAAATTGCTGAATTCCTGAAGTTGTTTGGATTGTTTGTGATGCTATCAACATTTTAAGGGTAATCAGTGAACTCTAGATTCAAGTTGTGGCAGGAACGGTACAAGAGGGATTGATTTTCATGTGTGGTGGGATTTTTTTTTTCAGTTACATTTTTTTAAGTCCTCTTCAAGTCTGCACGTAGCCTGAGCTGCAATAACTGCAGCCCAGGGCAGTGTCAGTGAGGCAATCAACACCTTATCTGGGTAACTTTCATTTCCTGTTGAAAGAGGTTGCTGAGGTATGCACTGAATCCACATCTCCCCCCACAAACTACTTCATCCTCTTTGCTATCTCCCCAGTGATCTTCCTTCCCACAGCAGAGGAAGAAGGCTGGGCCTCCTCCAACTGCTGCAAACACCTTCCTTTTCAATCCCCACTACTTGAGTTCACTGTGACCATGAGGCTTGGGGGATCCCGACCTCGCAAAGGGCTCCACCAGCTCTGGAGGCACCAGGATATGGCCCTCATGACACAGAACTGCACAGGAATTTTCTGATTTTCTTTCATTTTTTCTAAGAGTCTTCATTACCACCTTTAGGGAACTGACTTGAACTGTATGTTGCAGTCCCTCAAAATGCATGGTTTCCATAACAAAAGTATTGACATGATACACAAATGATTTCATTCTTAATAAAGCAACATAACTAAATAGTATGATATCCAGCCAGTTTCAGTCTTCCTTCCCTCTGCTTGTTAATGAGATTAAGTGCCAAATTGATGGGAGATTTGACCTAAAATCAAATTCATATATAGTTAGAATAGGTTAATAAACAGTTAAAAGTTCCTGCATGGGCTTTTAAACATCTTTGTTTGCTTGAGGTTTTCTTCTCTTTTGAGTACTGCAGACTGGATTTGTCTAGGCTGATAGAAAATAATTTGCCCTATAAAATTTACCCTCCCTGAAGCAATGCAGCAAACTCAGCAAGATTGTTTTCTCTTAAGTTACTTAGAAAGGGTTGGGTGGGTTGGGAAACCAGCTACTATTCAAGTAAGACTGGAAAGCAGCAGAATAATAAATTTAGATAACAATCTGAGACCAAATTCATCATTAGTGATACCATCAGGGCCTCCGTGCTATATTTCAGCAGGGGTGAGAGATATAAAACCTGACATAATATAGCAAATTTTCTAACATTCATTAACACATCAGGGGAAGCAAAAGTTGGAAATTCCTCT
>NW_008678642.1:140676-143537 GCF_000695815.1 Acanthisitta chloris
GCCAAGTATCAAATCCTCTGGGGATAAAAAAAAAAAAAAAAATCCCCGCTGACTCCTTCCCAAACCCATGCCACTCAAAAAGTCAGAGATAGTATCAGAACATCTGAGAAAATCATAATGTCCTCTATCAAGTCTGACTTCTTCCACTGAGTTTAGCTCAGTAGCTCAGATTGCTACTGGAAACCAAAACCAAAAGTCATCTCAAAGCTAGATGTAACAGGGTCTTTTAATTGTGTACCTGTTAAGGTCATGCTGCATCTTTCCTTTCAGCTCCATGTGCAGCATTTGGTTGTGGTCTGCTTTTACTAACAGGTATTTCATTTCCAGGTTATATCTCTTACTATTACCACAGCTGAAACTATAGTCTCCTCTGGAAATGGCAGAATAGTAACAGGGCACTGCCTGTTGTCTGCAAGAAAATGGAAATTTTCACCACTCCCATCAATTTCAACAAAGAGCAGGCATGCCTAGTGTAGAGCACCCTTGTGTACAGCTAAGTTTTGCAAGTTACTCCTTACTGCTTTTGCCTTCTTGCAAGAATATTTTTGCATACATTATTCACAATTATCATTAATTCACAGTTTACAGCTGAATAGACTTGGAGGGCACAAGGGACCATTTTGGTCATGTATCCTGCTTAGTAGACACCACAGGACCTCCCCCAATAAGCAATTCCTGACTTGCATCCAGACTGTCTGGTTTACTAAAGGAACTTTGCCAAGAGACATGTTCTTCACTGTAGCAATCTTTGTGAGCAGCTCTTTTCCAAAGTGGAGATTTTGCAGTTTCAACTGTATGTAATCATAGAATGGTTCAGGTTGGAAAAGACCTTTAAAGACCATCTAGTTCAACACCCCTGCACTGGCCAGGGACACCTTCCATTAGACCGGGTTATTCAAAGCCCCTTCCAACCTGGCCTTGAACACAGCCAGGGATGGGATGTGTACCACAAAGATGAAGGGTCTAGAGGGAAGGAGCAGCTGAGAGAGTTGAAATTATTTAACCAGGAGAAAAGGAGGCTCAGGGTTGACCTTATCACTTTCTACAAATACCTGAAAGGAGGTTGTAGCCAGGTGGGGGTTGGTCTCTTCTCCCAGGCAGCTAGCAACAGGACAAGGGGACATAGCATCAAGCTGCACCAGGAGATGTTTAGGCTGGACATTAAGAGAAATTTCTTCACAGAAAGGGTGATTAGACATTGGAATGGACTGCCCAGGGAAGTGGTGGAGTCACTATGCCTGAAGGTGTTTGAGAAAAGACTGGATGTGACACCTACTGCTGTGGTCTAGTTGACATGGTGACTTTCAGTCATAGCTTGTACTTCCTAATCTCAGAGGTCTTTTCCAACCTAAATGATTCTGTGTGATATACAGTGGCATTAGCTGGTCAATATTGCTGTGGTGCAAGAGCATCACATCCTTATTAGGTGCTCATTTCAACAGAGTGAAGGTCCAGATAGAAATCCTCTGCTTAAATCAGCTCTCACTTCAGAAAGCATCTACTGAGGAAAAAAAAACCCCAGTATTTAATCAACTATTTAGATTTGTTTAAATCATGAGTTTTTCAAGGCAATTTACTGTCCCTGCTGGTAGACAACCAGCATAACAAGGCAGAGCTCTTGGTAAAATTCTGTGGATTGTAACAATGGCAATAATTATGCAGCACATTTTGCACAATCACAGTCATAACATTAACACTTTGCTCTTTGCAATGCTGTGGACGATTCCATAAATTCCTAATTGCTAATGCTTTGTGTACACTCTGCCTTAAGTCTGGTTCTTGAAACAAAAGACCCAAATATTTATTTTGGCTACCAAAATAAGACCCCAATGTCTTATTCTAGATTATACAATTTGCACTATTCAGCCACCTGGCTAGTAGGAGACTGAGGTATCTCACACTTAAGTGACTTTCTCTTGCATTACTTGAGTTTGGTAGAGAGTTTTACCTACTTTCTCAATTCTGGATATTTAACCTGCTCACATGCATCTAGACTGTAACTCAACTCAGCTTTGCTAGTGATTCACTCATGGCAAAATTGTGTTGTATATATGTGACTGCTTTTAGGTACACACAATATGAATCAGACAGTCACAGAATGAAAGAAAATAGAGCTGCAAGGGGTGTCACAAGAAAGCTTCATGACATCTCTTAAACTAAGAGCTGACTTTTGTCCTGAAGATCCCATTGTGCCCCAAGCAAAGCATCCCCTACTCCCTCTGTATAACCTCCCCTACTGCTGCATGATCCTGTGGAGAAAATGTAAGGAGCATGGGCTGAATAATACTTTAAAAAGTCAAGGATCTGGAAAAAGCTGCCTGTTCTTAAGTGACTGGTACCTGACAATCTCAGCAGTAACATCTATCTTCTCTTAATCCAGCTCTTTCTAGCACCCTACTGACATGAGCTTTTTAAAGGTAGCTGGTCCTGGGAGGGAGGTGTTAGCTAAGTAAACCCTGCATCGTCTGCACTGACAGTATTAATGAAGCTGAAAAGAGAACAAGGAAATCAATCCAAGCTGTCTTGGCTGTGCTGCATGAGGGAAAAACAGTAGTGGATATAAGTAGGAGAGAAATATGTTTTTCTCCAAATGCAAGACTTGTGACCTGAAGATGCAATTTGATGAACAAGAAATGTTATTTGCAAGATGCTTTTAAAATGGAATTAAGTAAAAGAGTTGAGCCATGATGAAAATACTTCCTTCAAAAATGATTTCTCTTGTGCCCTCAACAAATTGAGACAAAGACATAAATGCTGAGGGGAGTTTAAATCATATTTTGTTTTATTTTCTGTATTTCATCTCCCATTTGTTTGCCAAATCTTCTCAACCTGCATGATCTTAGTAGATATCAAAAGAAATA
>NW_008678643.1:0-1351 GCF_000695815.1 Acanthisitta chloris
GGGTGGTCTGTAACAAACTCCCACCAACATGTCAGCCTTGTTGGTCTTCCCCCAATTCTGATCCACAGGCACTCAACCTTGCTTACTGACCTCAAGCTGTACAGAGTCAAGAGACTCTGACATACAGAGCCACCCCTGCACCCCTCCTACCTTGCCTTATCCCTTCTGAAGACCTTGTAACCATCCATGGCAGCACTCCAGTCGCGTGAGTCATCCCACCAATTTCTGTGATGGGGACTACATCATAGCTTTCCTGCTGCACGATGGCCTCCAGCTCCTCGTGTTTGTTCCCCACACTACATGTGTTAGTGTACATGCACTTCAGCTGGGATGATGATTTAACTCCTAACTCTGGTTTCCCACCCTGAGGCTCATCTCTAGAAAGCCTGGTTTTCAGCCCTTCCCCCTTCAAACGTAGTTTAAAGCCCTCCTGATCAGCCCTGCCAACTTATGGGCTACTATTCTTTTGCCCCTGCTAGAGAGATGAAGCCCATCTGACTCCAGCAGGCTTGGTAACACAGAATATGCCCTATGGTCATAAAAGCTGAAATTCTGCCAGTAGCACCAATCCTTTAGCTACCTAATGATAAGGTGGGTTTTCCTCCTCCTCTCCTCCTCCATCCCTGCTGCTGGAGGAACTGAGGCAAACACCACGTGTGCTCTTGTCCCATGAACTAGTCTGCCCAGTTTATTGAAATCCTTTTTAATTACCCTGATGCCTCTTTCATTAATATCATCACTGCCAGCCTGGACTACTAGCAGTGGGTAGTAATCAGAGGGCTGGAGGAGCTCTGTGAGTCTCCTCCTGATATCCCTTACCTGAGCCCTGGGTAGGCAGCACTTCCCTGAGGGATGGGTCCAGACAGCATATAGGGCCATCAGTTCCCTTCAGAAGGGAGCCATCTAATGCACCGATGACTAATATATGTATTATGTATATACATGTACTATGTATACAGATATTAGAATGTCTGTAATACATACATACATATTCTTCCATTCTTTTTCTCATAATAACTGATTCAAGTATCATTGATTTAGAGCTCGGTGTTATGATTAACATTCATTTTTTCAGATGACTGCTCATCAAAGTACATCTTTGATCATGGTGATTTGTCTTCCTCATTTGTTTTATGGGGGAACAGCAAAGCAAACTTTTCCGTACTCCTATATTCTTAGGACTGAAGCCTATCAGGCTCACAGGGTAATGCCAAAAGTGCCATGTGTCTGTCATTTGTTTGGGGTTACCAATTTATTTAACGGCACAGCCCAGGGAAGGAGTTAGCTCATGGAAGCCCTTATGGCCCACCCTACGCAGGGCATCACCAGAGGAACACGTTTCCTTGGACTT
>NW_008678644.1:0-4428 GCF_000695815.1 Acanthisitta chloris
GGGCAAGGCATTGGGCCCCAGATCTGCTTCAAACCAGAGCAACTGGACATTGGGAAGGTTTTTGCTGGAGAATCCCACAGCTATGAGGTGAGCAGCAGGGCTTGGGGTGGATCCTGATGGCTCCTGGGGCAGCAGTGAGCCTTGTGGGCCTGCAGAATTGCTGGCAACTTGGGCAGTGGTGAGCAGGGAGTATTTGATGGACTAGTCAAATCTAGGGGTTTCACAGACTCTGGATCATCTTGATGGGGTTTGAAAGGTGTGTTTCCAGAGCCTCATACCTGCTCTGTAGGGGCATAGGGAGGGAGGCTGGGATGGGGTTCGCCTGCCACCCCGAGCAGGGACCTGCTTTCATTCCCTCCCGTCTCCTAGATCCCCTCCTGCCCGTTGCAAGGCCAGTTAGGGAAAGGAATTCCAAAGCAGATGGATAAGTCCATGGCAATGGTAGGGGTTCCCCATGACTGCGAACAGTCGTGAGAGAGCAGCAGCTCTTTAGAATAGGTGGAGCCGCTGCGCACCACACATCCTTTCTTGACATGTCTGGTTGAGCAAAGACTAAGAAACTATCAGATGAAAGAAGAAATGCAATAACCCCAAGTTATCTACCTGAGCAGAGCTGGGGGGAGGTTCTGAAGCTGGTGATAGCACTGTCCTGAGGTGTCTGATACATTCAATAGACTGGTTGACTGCAATGGAAGCTGAACATGTCCTGCCCTTGGCAGGATCAGGCACATCTGGAGCAGCAGCAGCAGATCTGTGCTGATTCACTGTGTGGCTGCAACCACCCCACGTTGTTCTTAGGGCTGGGTCTGAAGGACCCTGATACTGCTGAGCAGCTCCTCTGCACTGCAAATCAAAGTGGACTGCTCCATGTCCGTGGGATAAGGCCGGAGTTACTCTGGTTCATGAAGTTTTGCATGAAAACCCAAAGGCAGAACTTGTCCTGTTGTGGTTTTTTTGGCTTCTGCCATGCGGCACCACACAGCATCTTCTGTCTTTTCCATGTGTTAATTGTTTAATTACAAAGCAGCTCAGGCTTCCATGGGAAAGGAAGATTCCTCATGGATTTCCATTTTGATTTCTTGTTGCTGCAGGTGATCCTGTTGAACAAAGCACCTCTTGAGGCTCCTTTCAGACTCTTCCCTCCAGCCACAGCCATGGGCTCTTGCTTCACCATTCTACCCCAGAAGGGCATGATTGCACCAAACGGGCTCCAGTCCATCCAGATCTCCTTCAGGTCCATCATCCTGGGGGAGTTTCAGGAAGAAATCCAGCTCAGTATGATTGGATCCTCTGCGCGTGTGACCTTGACTATCAGGTGAGGAGGGCTCTGGGAGCTCGGTGGGCATATCTATAGTTGTCTCCGCGTAATTGTCTCCCACCTACCTCATTTTGTGGTGGAGCAGAGGAAAACAGTGTAGCCTGAGGTCTTATTCCTGGCTCGGATCCTGCATCCCCTTAGTGTGAGCATGCCTACTGCCCAGTGTGGGCACCCAGGAGCTGGAGTGAGTCCTTCCTGCGGGAATCTCCCTCTGCCTTGGGCCACGGCAGGCAGTGGGATGGTATCAGTTTTGGGCAGCAGCTGGTCTTTGATGACTCATGTGAAGACAGAGCAAGGCCCCCGTGGCTTTGGAGATGGGCCAGCCTGGGTGATTCTGCAGCCAGATGCGGCGTTTTTAAAATCTCTCTTAATAATCCATCCCAAATGGGCAGCAGCAGCCTCACATCCTCTCTCATGCTGACGCATGGGGACAAGTTGTCCTCCCAGCTCTTGTGCAGCTCTCTGATACCTCCTTTCCCCAGCAGGAAAGGGCTGATGCAGGAGACAGGGAGCTCTGCAGCAAGGACTTCCACAAGGGCTAAGGCATCATCCCCTGGCTTGGTGCTATTGCCCAAGATCATCCTCAGACAACAAAGGGGAGGAGGGGTGATGATAGGAGAGGCAAATCTCCCTTCTCAGGACCACAGCAGCATGAGGGCTTGTCCCAGCTAGTCTGAGCCATGTCCACGTGGCTGCTGTGCTCAGCACGGGGTGGTGGGTTGATGTGCAACCCACAGTGGCTCTGACACCAGCTGAGCTACCAGCTGAGCTGTCAGGACAGCCGAACGCTTTGCAATTCCCTTTAACCAAGCCTTTGCCTCCTCTGTGTCTGTCCTCACAGCGGCTGTGTCACTGGGCTGACTTTGGATTTCAACGTGCCTGTCCTTGACTTCGGCGACGTCTCCTTTGGTTAGTGTGCTCTGGGCTTGGACCGCAGCGTGAGGGATCTGTGCATTGCCATAACGGAGCCCTTGAACATGAGAGCATATGTCCCTCGTGTTCCTCCACAGCAGCATCAGGGTGTTAACTTCAGGGCCTCTGGTGCCTTGGGCAGCATTTTGCCGTTATGAGCTCAAAGAGGACCAAAGGAATAGAAAGTCAGTATTTTCTGGTGTCCCTCATAGTCTGTCCTGCTCCAACCTCCCAATCCTTGACAGCAGAATGACTGTGAAGGTCCTTGTGCCAGGAGGGCTCAGGGGATGGGACAGCAGGAGAAGGGAGCTTAAGCCATGTCCCAGCCTGTGGCTGCTTTGGGCACATGCCCGTCTTGTAGGGCAAGGACACCATTTACCCACCTGACCTTTGGTGTGGGATGGTAATTCGTGCTGTGAGGGCACCTCATTTTCCCTAGCCAGGTAAGACGCCCCAGAAGGAGCTCTGCCTCAGGCACCTGTGTCCTCCAAGCAGTGAGCTTCTTCTCCTTCCCCACCAAAGCCCAGCTGCGCTGACAGAGACAGTGGCTGAGCATCCAGAGCGTGGCCATAGAAATGCAGATGCTGGTTCTCCACCTCAGGTTCACAAAAGGCTTTTATGCTGAGATGATCTACAGTTTAAATGTGAAATTAGTTGAAGGGCCACTATCACTCTGCACCCAGGATGCCTCTGTGTTTTTATGTCAGTCATGGACTTCTTAGGAAAACTCATTACCTTTCTTGAGCTGTTTCCTCCCTACATCACTGCTGAGCCACTTCTTAGTGTCCTGTTGAATAAGTGAAACAACAAGGAAGGCAACAGGCAGAAATACAGTTCTCTAATAGCAGATGGATCCTGCTTAATCTGATTTCTTTCCTGAGGCATCTGCAGCTGAAGGCAGCTGCTGTATCTTTGCTTCTTTTAGCTGTGCTGCTGTCTGTTGTCTGCATCTGGGTGACCTCGGTCTCATTTGGGATTGTGACCTCTCTGCTTGTCCTTTTTGGTTGCCCCAGGAGATGCCTTAAGGATCCTGCCTAGAGAGACTGCATTAGGGTGCTTTGCATGATGTTCTAGTTCCCAATTCCATCCTCCCTTTCTTTTCCTGTAGCTTCTCCTCAACGACAAGTCACTGCTTTTGTATCTTGTAAATGGTTGGGAGTGTTGACAGAGTCCAGAGGGAATTTTATGGCTTAAATTTTCAGAGTAAATTGTCTGTGTGGATGCACACTCATCAGTGAGAAATAACGTGCTGGTTTGGGGCAGGTGAGAGAGCTCCTTCCTGTTGGAGAGAGAGAAACTTGTGGTGTTCTAAAACTGTGCCTTCTTAAAAGAGTCATTTCTTGCACACAGCCCCCACCAAAACCACATTTCAGAAGCAGGGACCAAAGTTTACACTTACCTTGCTGAGTACTTCCAAATCTCCAGGTAATTGTAGCTTTTCCAAGCCTGCTTGTGGATAATAAATTATATATCTGCAATATTTAAACTAGGAGGAGGGGAAAAGGATGGAATAAGCCTCAGGAGGTGCGAGATGTGCAAGGTCTTGGCTCAGCAACTCGTACCAACTGCAGTCTCACAGAGCTCCCCAGTGGTATTTATGCTCTCCTGGCAGAGAGGACAACCCTGGATCTCTGGATCATCCCGTTTGCCAGCAGGTCTGGAGTAATAACGAAAGGGAGGGGCAGCGAGGGAAGGAGGGGAAAAGAGGCACTGAAAGGAGTGAGGAGCAGAGGTGTCGCTTGGGATCGCACTGGGGCTCAGCAGGGGAGGACCATCCTCCAAGACAGCAGTCTGGGGTCAGAATCAGAGGGAACCAAATGACAGTTCCTCGCTGACCTGCTCAGTGAGCTGTAGTTCAGGTAACCAAGAGTCACTGTTTTGTCCTCGCAGGGTATTCACACCAGGAATCACAAGATAAGTGGTGCCTAAATGGATATTTGTGTCATTTTCCTAGGCTTTCCTCACACCATGTCCTGTCGCCTGTTGAACACCTCCTTGGTGCCCGTGACCGTCAGCCTTTGCGTTCCGAAGGACGGCTCGGGAGAGCCCAGCGTTACCAGCACTGCTCAGGTGTCCAACGCCACCAGTCCAGTCTGGAGAAGGCAATCTCTAGGTCCTGTGCGGCCAAAGGAGTTCACCGTAACGCCCTGCAGCGCGACCATCGGCTCCCGGAGCTTCCAGGATGTCCAGGTATGGGA
>NW_008678645.1:0-47329 GCF_000695815.1 Acanthisitta chloris
CATCTCTAAGGTCCATTCCAACTCCTTCACACACTATGACAGATCCTGCTGAGGCTGAGCTGTGTCTGGGATGGAATGCCAAATGCTCCCATTCCTGTTTTCCTACCCTAAGCAGCACTTTGGAGCCCAATGACCTGGGCACAAGGCAGGCAGCCTCTGCTTTTCCAGCCACACAACTCCTAAGTGGTTCTGTGGGGATCCCAGGTGAGTGGCAGCAGGGCTGGGCTGGAAAGAATTTGCCCCTGCTGTTCTGATTCCTGTGCTATCCCCAGTGCTGCTCTGCTGTGTGTGGGAGCTGCTGTGTGGCTCCCAGCAGTCTGGAGGATGGAGAAGAGTGGTGCCAGGCCCTTCCCACAACAGCCACAGAACCTGGAGACCAGCTGACCTCTTCCAAGGTCTGTCTGACAAGGTATTGTTCCAGCAAGTCACCACACCACGGCTCAGTATCAAATAAAGCAGTTTATTTGGCATAGACTGAACTGCAACAGAAATTCCATGGGACAAAGCCTGGTTACACAAACTGAACGAGTGCAGTTAGAGTCTCAGTTACACCTAACAACTACACAAGGTAAAAAAATGTCCATTTCAGAGTCTCCCAGTCTGGTCCTTTTCATGCAGAGACACATGGCTCACTGCTGCGCTGTACCTTCTTCAGAGAGATGTGAGCACAATTCCAGCTCTATTTCTCAGTTACAAGGAATTTAGTTAGGAAATCCAAAGGGACTAATCCACAGGCTGCTCTTCACGTGCTGTTTGTACTTCCAAGAGCACTGGGAGCCTGTTTTAAGGCTTTCAAGTTGGACACATGAACCTCATGCATCCAATAACCAACACTTTAGCTGTCCAAAGAGGAATGAGGGCCTGAGCAAGATTTCTGCTTCATAACCCCCAACTCCCCACACTAGGCTTTCTCAACCCTGGTTGAAATGTCACAAAAACCCAAAGATACAGACAATATCAGACTAAATTAAACAGCCAAGTACAGAGTATACTGATCAGAGTCACCGGGTTGGCTACGGAACACGCAAATCCGTTGTGCCATATGGAAGAGTAAGTGAGGTTTGACACTAGGAAACTAGTGCAGATCATGCCATAAATGCCACTGTCTATAAAACCAGCACAAAGCATTTCAGAACATGCCACTAGAAATGGTTTAACAGCCACTAACAAAGGTTTGATTAAACGAGGATTCTCTTAGGTTTATTCATGACCATCCAGCAAATCACCAGTCATTGGTGTTGTTCCATGAAAAATACCTTCAGCTGGTTATTTCTGCATGACAGTGTCATGACCTAAGAGTTATTGACTCCAGTTATTCCCCATAAATATTCAGGGTTTATTTACAGGTTTCTCTAGTCTGTCAGAGATCTCCATTAAGTGTTTTCAGAGGTGAAGCCAGAATTACCTTCTGCAGTGGATGAGGTACATTAAAAAGCATTTGCTCTACAGCATCTACAGCTGGTGCTTCACTTTGTCTTAGTCCCTAAGTCTTTGCAGACTAGGAGTTGCACCACTTGAAGTTAATTACCAGTCACTGTTATCTGTGGAGAAGTAATTTCAGTACTAGAGAACTCCATTTCTGTGAAAGACAAAAACTACATGTCCTGCTTTTAACAGTGCTGATCCAATTCCAGCTGAACACCCCCAAAGCACATTTTCCATCTTTGTGGAGTGATCCTCCTGGAGTGAACCCCAGGAAGTGTATAAACATGTAGGAGTGACACTATTAATTAAGCTCTGACACAGTGTCAGGACTGCAAAGCTCGACTTGATTTTGATGTCAAGTCAACAAGAATTAGTTTGGAATGACAAGTGGCTAAAACGCTAGATGTGTGCACAGGGCTAATTCCCCTCCCAGACCTTCTGAACAACACACACCTCCAGCTGTCCCTAGGAACAACAGACACCACCACCCCATCACGTGGGCCCAGACAATTCCCTCGGTGTTAAATTATGGATCTGTAGCCTGATGCCAATGCAGACAGCACAGCATCAAACTGCTCTGAGCTGTCACACTGGCCAGGACGTCACACGCCTGTGGGTCCCAACCTGTCCTTCCTAGGCAGCAGATCTCAGGAGCTGAACAGGCAGCACTTTGCTGCAGCATTTCCTACCAGAACCTTCTGTTTCCATGTCTGTGAGCTGCTCCTGCACCTGCCCATGGTGTTCACATCAGAGCTAGCAGAGGAATGTGAGGTAGTAAAACCAGATGCTCTCCTGTAGTCAGTCTGTATTTAATGGTACCTGGAGGACTTTAATTAGTGAGGAAAAGGAACTGATGTGACTCTTTAATGGAGGCAGAAAAAGAGAAAGGGGGAAAAAATGCAGGTGACAAGATAGGGGAAAAGGGATCAAAGCTTGGATATAGAATACTGGTTCTTATCATATTTATTTATGCTACACAGCTGGGGAGACAGTATTCCCAAAGCACTGCCTGGCAGCAGCTGGAATGCTGCAGAGGCTCAGGTATATCCCTGTGGGCTCCCCCTGGAACAGCACAAATAAACAATACGTCACAGGCAGTTGGATATATGATACTTTCATTCATTAAGGATGATGACCAGGTACAATTTCCATTTTATGTCCCAAGGCTTATCCCTAATTTATGAAAATAAAGCCTATATATTTTGTACATTTTTATATATATATAAACACATATATATATATAAAAAATACACACTGCCAGTCGAGTTTTCACACACACACACACACATATTGTACACACCCACCCAGGAGCAACAGAGCTGCTATCAGTATTCTACTTTGTGTACACACACCCTACATCTAGGAAGTAAGAAAAATCCCTTTTTATGGCAATTCTGCAGGCAGAAAAATCAATACAAAATACTTTTGTTGTACAAAACTGCATTTTTTTACAAGATCACCCAACATGGTAACATAACCCTCAGTAATGCACTACAGCCCTACAAGGAGAAAGAAGGATCCAATCTCTATACAATGGTAAAAAACCAAACAGTTTTAAGCTGCTCTGCAACCTTCTTTTGCTAAAAGTTAGACATTACCCCATCCTAGCAGCAGATTAATAAATAAGGATTAAATAGTCTATTATACAAAGCCATACCCAATGGCAGATTTAAAACCAAAAAAAGCTTTGCAGATACTTTCACTTCCTACACAAATCTTTTTGTTTTATTAAGAATAAGACTCAGTATAAAACAGGGCAACAGCCAGCACTGGATCTCTATCTACAGAGTAAAAGGGGGACCCAGGGAAGGGAAATATTTAACAGTTTATGGCACCTTTACTGCACAACATGTTTCAAGGCTCTGTTTCCCTAGAACTAATGAGTAAAGGGCTCTTTATCTCAGCTTTTATTAAGCAAAGTCAACATAACCAACCACACAGTGGCAAGAGACAGAACCAGCTGTTCCCAGCTGCAAAAATGGATTGATTTCCACCCTGAAACCCAACACAATTCCCCATGTCCAGAAAAGAAACGGCAAGTCCCTGTTTCCCAGTGCTCCTTTGTTCCTCCTGTGGCAAACTCCCACTGTTCCTTGTGTTGGGTGAGTGTTGCTCAGTAACTGTTTTCGTGTCCAGCCAAGATGTAGAGGTTGCTGTGTGCCGTGGGGTTCTCCGTGGGTCTGCTCTCCAGCACAACCACTCTGCAACCAAACACACACAGGAGCCACAAGGGTTGGTGGCAACACATAAAGCACTTGGTGTAACTTAGGAGGAAACTCACAGGTCTCGCACTTGGAGTAACTTAGGAGGAAACTCACAGGTCTCTACAGGCTGGAAGGATGGAGATTCCCCTAAATATCCTAAATGTCTTGGGTGATATATTCTTTTAGGCATTCACATAATTTTCCAGCATCACTCGTGATAAAAGCATTAAAGCAGGATACAGAGTGGGAGGTGTCCCTGCCCATGACAGGGGGGTGGAACTAGATGGTCTTTAAGGTCCTTTCCAACCCAAACCATTCCATGATCCCATCATCTGCAGCCCGAGTGTGTTTATCCTTCCTACACCTTGTGATAAGCATCAGCCACCAAAGTAAACAATTCTCCTCCCTCCTAAATATTTATCAAGCTGTGGCTTCATAGGGATCACTCAGCCTCATCCCTTTGTCCTGCTGGATCATGTTCCTGTGGGCTGCTGTGGAATATTACTTTCTCCCTGTCTTGGCACACTGACCATTGGCTCATCCCATGCTGAACCTCAACAATCATCTCAGCTCATATGGTTGGGCCTTTGACCTCCTCTCTCCCTCTCAAATGCCTAACATTTCCCTGCACCACTTCCTAGGAAAATATCCTGTTTTCAGGATTACACTTCTCTCTGCTTTTATTGTTCCTCAAAGAGTTTTCAGATGAAGCCTCTTAACAGACTCTGTTCTGATCTCTGCCTCAGCACATGAGCAGTTCTGGAGTGATGCAGGGAACACAACACAGTGCCACCACATCTCATCACTGGAATGGCAGGAGAGATTCCTGCTCCAGCTGAACAGAGATGGAAAACGCAAACCAAGGGGGTTTGGCAGTTCAAAGGGAGCAGAAGATTAGGGATTCAAGACCAGGAGGTGTCCAAGGCCAGGCTGGACGGGGCATGGAGCAACCTGAGCTAGTGGAAGGTGTCCCTGCCCATGGCAGGGGGTGGGATGAGATGAGCTTTAAGGTCCAACTCAAACCATGCCATGGTTCTGTGGTTAGTACTGAATTCTGGACTCATTCCTACCTACTCCTACATTTAGCACTGTGGCTGTCCACGAACCCACCAGTATGTGTATCCAAACCTGGAGACTGGGTCGGCTTCTGCTCAGATTCCAAACCTGGAGGCAGCTGCACCTCTTCAGCTGAACAGAATCAGTGATGGATAGAGTGAATTTACCCCACAGTAAACCTCTGTGTGTTCTACTTTGCTGTTTCCAGAGCAGCAAAGATCATTTTTAAGTAACTAGCTGCAAAGACAATTCATAGTTCACCATGAAAATCCAACCCAGAAGTGGCTTTTCCAGAAGTGCCCCTGCTAGCCAAGGGCATCTCTCATATCTCTCTGTCCATTCCTGCCTACAGACAGAGCTGTGGGGGGCTGGAAGCCAATTCCAGCTGGAAACTAGAAAAGCTGCTTTAAGTAAAACAGAAGGTTTGTGTTTCTTCAAGGTGAATTACCTGTCTGACCCCAGCAAGCGGAAAACTCTGGTCTCATCTGATATCTCTTGGGTCACCTGGAGGAAAATGGAAAGATTTAGATCCAGTTCAGTGGCAAAATGGAATTTATTCGTCTGAGTTGAAAGGGAAAAAAAATTAGGTGGAAATTCCAGGACTGAAGCAGATAAAGTGGTGCTAAGCATCCTGGAGAACAAGGATTATCACTAGGGAAGCAGCCAGAGGGGCCAAAGGATCAGGGATTCATAAGGAAGAGGAAATGAAACCTGGAGAGAGTGGGAAATCACTTACTTCATCTGACTTAAAGCTCTTGCCCTGCATGCCATGTTTCCAGAAGGCCAACACACTGTCCTGAAGGCACACTGCAAAGGGAAACACTAATCACACCCACTCCCTGGATCTTTGTTCTCCCAATCCTATTTTTCACTAATTATCCCTCCTACTCCTTTGTTTTCTGGAGAAAACCCCCAAAAATTGTATAAACATGCTGCCCACCAGAACACTGGGGGTTTCTGGCAATGAGACATCACTGGAGTTGTTGTATTTGCCTCAGAAGAGATGGATGAAGAATGGGAAGAATCTCCCACTGAGAGTGGAGAGAGCACAGAGCTCCCAGCTCCAAGTGATTTAATTCTGTGATGTATGAGCTTGCCACAGCTGAAATGCTTGTTTGACACAATTCCAGTTTCAGAAGCAAAGCTCCTGTCCTCTAGCAGTCTAAAGACAGCAGCTTTTCCTCTGAGGATTAGTTCCATTCCCTGACTGTTAAAAATTGGATGTGCTCACACTTTACATAAAGCCTCAACTTTTAGAAAACTAACATAAATTTTTGTATTGCTGAAACACTTTTCCCGACCCACATTTCTTTCTCAGAGCTATGGAAATGCCCAGAAACCAGTCAGTGTTTCAGCACTCATCCCTCTGAGCTCTTGAACTCCTGAGACACAACAGAGGCAAATCACTTACCCACTGACTCAATGCAGAAATCAAAGCTCAGCTCTGAGGCCAATTTCTTGCTTGACTTCAGCTTCCCTTGTAAATTCACTATTTTCACAAATTCTAAAGAGAAACAGAAAAACCCAAGTATTAAAACCCATTGCTGAAAAGGATTGAAGTATGAAACACTAAGTTAATCTTTCAGGCACAAAGAAATACCCAACTTAACATGAACCCAAGAGCATCTTCCCCTCAAAACACAAAAACCTTCTTGTATACTTTGCATGTTTTCAGACTCTACTGATGAACAAGAGGGAAAGTGGAATCACAAGAGGCAAAATAAAGCCCCATTTATCAAAACTACGTCTTTCTGGAAATATTACAACACAGATTAGTCCTGAAGGGAGAAAAATTCACTTGTGACAGAGCTAAAACCATCAACTCAGGCAAAACAAGTTTCGTAGTGAGTTATCCAAAAGAGTTGTGTTACTCACGGTCCAGGCAGACCAGGACAGTGTCTCTTTCCAGCTGAGTCACATGGATGGCATCTAACTGCTGATTGCCTGGGGAAAAACAACACAGAATTATCTAATATCACATCCAAAGACTCATCTCAGCCTCCCCACACCTCTCACCAGAGCTACAGCCTTTCCATGATGCCCTCTGTGACTCTCAATTTGCTTAAGGCTCTAAGATGCCAAAATGTTCATGGAGGAGGACAAACCTCTCCACTCAAGGAAGGTATTTAGTAAGAGAGCACTACTTTTATTGAACAAAACACATTTTATGCTATAGTTTAGCACAGCAAATCAGTTTCCCTCACAGAGAAGCACCAAAAGGAAGCACCAAGGGAATCTTCACCCCTAAAAATATGCTCACCTGGGAAGATTATTGTACTGGTATTCAACCAGAAGTAACATAACTTAAAAGATTTTTTTCTGGTTTTTATTGATGAAGCTGTTGGTGAAGCTGCTAACAGCAATATATAGATGTAAAAAGGGATATCCAACACAGACAGTAAAGAAAAGCAGCTGCAAGATATCAATCAACCTTTGGAGATAACCCAAATCTTTACTTGTGAAGAGGCAGCTGAAAATGACACACCTCCCCCAGGGGCTGCAGGATGGACAAGAAGTAATTTAGGGGAGTCTTTACACAAGAAAGGAGAGGAAAGAGGAGGAAGGCTGATCCCAGAAAAGTGTGGAAGCACAAAGGAGAACCCAACCAGCAGGGCCTGGGGAGTGTTTAAGGAGATTTAGAAAACACAGTGTGTCTAAAGTCAAAATCCTTTTAGAAAGACAGATGATACTGATACATGCAGGTCAGCACAAGGACATGGAGAGCCATGGAATCACAGAGTTCCTGGGATTGGAAGAGACCTTAAAGGTCATCTCATCCCACCCCCTGCTATGGGCAGGGACACCTTCCACCAGCCCAGGTTGCTCCAAGCCCCATCCAACCTGGCCTGGAACACTCCCAGGGATGGAGCAGCCACAGCTTCTCTGGGCAACCTGTGCCAGTGCCTCAGCACCCTCACAGCCAAGAATTCCTTCCCAATATCCCACCTATTCCTGCCTTCTGCACTGTGAAGCCATCCCCCCTTGTCCTGTCCCTCCATCCCTTGTCCCAAGTCCCACTCCAGCTCTTTTGTAGATTCCCTTCAGACACTAACACCATGGGATCAACTTTAGGTAGAGAAGCTGCTGAGCCTAAATGGTTTCCAGTTGACTCCTGAGGAACCACAGAATCCATCAGGTTGGAAAAGATCTCTGAGCTCATCAAGTCCAACCTATGACCTAACATCATCATGTCAACCAGACCATGGCACTAAGTGGCACATCCAGTTTCTCCTTAAACAGGGAAGGGATACCCAACATTCCCAGCCAATAAAGCAGTTGGAATTTGGACCAACAGACTCACCTGCACCAATTTCTGTAAACCAGGAGGAAGCAGAGTTCAAGTTGATTGTCTCAAACTGCACAACCTGATTTGGCTCTGTGCCCTTGCTGATGGCCACACACACCATTGGGTACTCCTGCTCGGGGATCACCAGCATCTCAAACACATTCAGAGGGCTTGGCAGAGGGAAATCAAAGTGCTGGGAGAAAAACATAACAAAGAAGTTTGGAATTTGCTTTTACTTTGAAATAAGTATATAATAAAATGCACAAAATACAAATACAGAGAATTTTTCGCTGCTGCTAAGGGTGACTTTGAAGGCAGCATGATCATTAGACTGTGCAGAGGTACATGCCAGTGTGGTATTGCTAGTTCTGGACTTGATCCAGCACTTAAATGACTTTTAAATGACTTACATTACTTCAGTCACAAGATTTTCTGAGTCAAAATGTGTCAAGTCAGATTTACAAGTGCTCACAACCCCCAGATGGCACCAGACTGGGATGGACTTTCCATGACCAACTCTGCAAAGGTTATTTCAACAAGTGCCTAATTATTGAGCTAAATCAGAAGCAAATACTTACCTTTATTAACATGAATTTCTGCATTGGCTCATACCACTGGAGCAGCACAATTCCAGACTGCAATGCACCACACAGGTACTTGTGGCCTGTGTACGGATTTCGTACTATAGAAAATACAAATAAACCAGAAAACAACAGTCTTGGAAGTTCATTGCATCCTTGGAAAAAAACCCTACAGCTATCTTGGCACATAAGTTAAGAAACAGCACCATAGAATCATAGGATCATGGAATGATGAGGGTTGGAAGGGCCTTAGAGATCATCTGGTTCCATCAGCTTCCCACTAGTTGCCTTCTGGCTCACCATTCCGACACCCACAGTGATGAACACTGTGCTACATTCCAGACAAACCCAATTACAGGTATCATTAATAACCAGCAGCATTCCAGGAGTCCCAGTCCAGCAGCCACAGGCTGAGTGAGCAGAAAGGCTGTGACCCCTGGGGCTATGTAAGCCAAGGAGAGAGAACTCTGGGTCAGGCTGTGATTGGAATAAAACAACTCCCAGGCAGAGAAGATGGGAAGCTCCTGGGGAGCTCTGACAGCTTGTGAAATATAGGAGATTAGTGTTTTTTTTAAGCTGAATTAGATTCAAGACCAGCCTGACTGCAAGAATTGTAAATATGTCTGTGGGAACACTTGATAGGAGCTAAAAAGTATCTCCAAGTGTGACACTAAGCACTTTACACTCTTAAAAAGTACAATGTGTAGCTGTGGCACTTGGGGACATGGTTAGTGGTGGCCTTGGCAGTGCTGGGGAAATGGCTGGACTTGATGATCTTAGAGGGCTTTTCCATCCTTAAAGATTCCATGACTCTAATGTCACACAGCACAGTTTGGAAAGGACACACATCCTGTAGGCAGCCCAAGCCTGAGGGTCAGAGAAGTCAAAGACAATTCCATAACTCCACAAGCTATAACTCTCTTCTATGCACTCCAGCCTGGGGCAATGGCTTTGCCCTCCACAGGCTGACAGCATTTTTATTCCTATCCAGCCCTTTCTTGGTGCAAAATATTCTTTTCAAGTTCCGCTTAGTAACAGTTGGATCTAGGTCAAACCCTGAGCCAAAGGGACAAAGCAGAAAGGGTATTTGTGTATGTGCAATGGGTCTGGGACACTGTGACACACATCACAGTCACTGCCTGGCTCTGGTGGCACTGGCTTCGTCACAGAGACCTGCAGCAGGTCCCAAACACAGTGAGCAACACCCATCACCTGCAGGATGCTGCTGTTCTCCAGGGATTCCCTTTGGATGTTGCTCTTGCAACATTTCTAGGTTAATAATTGATATGAAAAATGCTTTTCCATTCAACAACATAAAGACTGTGATTAAAATCATGGAGTCATCACAGAATCCTGGAATGGTTTGGGCTGGAAGGACCTTAAAGCTCATCCAGTTCCACCCCCTGCCATGGACAGGGACACCTTCCACCAGCCCAGCCTGCTCCAGGCCCCATCCACCCTGGCCTGGAACACTCCCAGGGATGGAGCAGCCACAGCTGCTCTGGACAACCTGTGCCAGTGCCTCAGCACCCTCACAGCCAAGAATTCCTTCCCAATCTCCTATCTATCCCTGACTTCTGTCAGTGTGAAGCCATTCCCTGTGTCCTGTCCCTCCAGGTCGCTGTAAATATTCTCTCTCCACCTTTCCTGTAGCTCCTTCAGGCACTGGAACACTACAGTTAGGTCACCCCAAAGCCTTTCCTTCTCCAGGCTGAACAATCCCAACTCTCTCAACCTTTTTCCTGAACAATGAACTAACTCTAAGCGCATTAAACAGCAATGAGTTTAAGCCATGCCATGGCCAGGGACATGGGGCAGGAAAATAAATTACACAGCTAAACATCTCACCTATGCAGCATTTGTGGCATCCTTTTGTGTCAGGGATCTTGGTTGTTAAGGCAAACTTCCTGGAATAATAATCACCAAAAAATACATCAACAAGAGATGTCAGAGCCCTTCAGGCACCAACTCAACAGCAGCCACAGTATTTATGGTTACTTTCAAATCTTAATAATTGTCTGTGAGCGAAAGATTTGTACCTTGGTAATATTTTGTCAGGAAATCTGTGGGTTTGAATGTGAGCAGCTAATCCTGTTTTTTTGGCTTGTTCAAACAAAGCTATTAAATTATGGGAGTAAAGCTGGAAGGTTTTCCCTGTAAGAGAGAAAGGCACAGTTGACATCAGCCACACCTGCAGCAGAGAACTGCAGCATTTATGGAATGTAGGTATGGAAAATTACCTTCTAGAAACATGGAGCACATCCATCAGGTGGTCAAGTCCCGGTATGAAGAAAAATAAAACAAGACAAGATTAATGAATATAGAGAAAATATGACATAAAGCATCTCTGAAAGTCACTGTTCTGTAAACATTTTTAGAAGGCTGTGATTATAAAACAGTTCATTATATCAGGATATTTTCTTTCTCTGTAAATCAGACTCCATGGGACAATGCCTGTTTCCTGTCTGGAACAGCCTAGTCCAGGACAACTGATTGTCCAAGGATCACTATATTCAAGCAGGAATATTGCTGGACCAGCAGTACTCACAGTCACCTCATTCTCCTTTGAATTGACACAGGTTCTGTCATCTTAGAATCCCAGAATAGTTTGGATTGAAAAGACCTTAAAGGTCATCCAGTTCCACCCCCCGCCATGGGCAGGGACACCTTCCACTAGCCCAGGTTGCTTCAAGCCCCACCCAGGCTGGCCTTTAACATTTCCAGGGATGTGGCAGGCACAGCATCCCTGGACAGCCCACTGCTAAAACAAACCCTCACAGGGAGGAATTCCTTCCCAATATCCCATCTGTCCCTGCCCTCTGGCAGTGGGAAGCCATTCCCCCTTGTCCTGTCCCTCCAGGCTTTGTTCCAAGTCCCTCTGCAGCTCTCTAGGAGCCTCTAGGCACAGGAAGGTGCTCTAAGGTCTGCTGTTCTCCAGGCTGATACAAGGTACACTGTATTCAATCAGGACTTTAAATGTTGCTGTTTATTTATAAAGTCATTGACTTCCCCTCTCTCTATCCATACCTGACAAGGACATTAAGGTGTTGTTGATGACATACAACCAGGTGCATTTTCGGGGAAATAACTGAAAAAGAAGAAAACAATTCCATTAATAGAAACATACAGGAATTTCCAGCTGTGATTTCCTCTGCCTGTTCCACCTCCACCACCATTCCTGCAGGGATTCACAGTGAAGAAAATCCCAGCTACAACTCCAGCGTCCTCTTAATTCACTGGTTTAGACCCTAGTTAACCCTCTGTGTTTCATGGGATGTACCTGCCTGGCTAATGTGCTATGAGGTCTGTGCCCACACAGACCAGGGAAGATTGGGACTGACTTTTGTTCCACAGGGAAGAAGCTACTGATGGGGAAGCTGGTCTGAATTTGAGGAGATTTTAAAGTTAAGAAGGACCTCTTGAAAACATGAAGGGAATCATGATCAAAATGAAGGAAGGGATAAGGACAAGAGGAGAAGGACAGGGATTTTGGTCTAAAGATTTCCACCAAGGAAAAAAGGATTTCAAATGATTAAGCTCTTTTGAAAGGAAACTATGTAAAAAAAGCCCCTTCCAGTGCCTAAAGGGGCTCCAAGAGAGCTGCAGAGGGATTTGGGACAAGGGATGGAGGGACAGGACAAAGGGGTCTATCCCATTTATCCCTTCCCTCCTCCCACTGCCAGAGGGAAGGGATAGATGGGATATTGGGAAGGAATTGTTGGCTGTGAGGGTGCTAAGGCACTGGCAGAGGTTTCCCAGAGCAGCGGTGGCTGCTCCATCCCTGGGAGTGTTCCAGGCCAGACTGAATGGGGCTTGGAGCAACCTGGGCTGGTGGGTGCCACCCCCATGGCAGGGGGTAGGATGAGATGGTCTGGAATGTCCCAACTTAAACCATCCTGGGATTCCACGAAATGTCCATCTAACCTAATACCTAAATTTGCTATTTAATAGAAGGAAAAAGCAGCTTGCAGATATAAATTGTCTTCTCTGGGTCTATTCAATGTTTACACTGTAAAAAAGAAAAGTGGAATAAAAACGTACTTCTGGAATTGGGAGAGATTAACCCTGGAGGGACAGAATGCACTTTGGAAGATGCAATCAGGATGAAAAGTTGGATAAACAGTTAAAAACATGGATTTGGAGGGGAGAGATCATGAATAAAAGCAAAGAAAGAAACAAGTGGTATGGCAGAAGCATCTGCTGTTTGAGGTGGGTCACACCTGACTTCTGCCAGCTGGGAATGCTCTCAAGGAAAAGGAAATTTCACTACGGGGTGCACTGAATGTTGTCCCTACCCACCACTGGCATAGCTAACCTTTCAATGGGGTATAAAATAGACATGGAAGAGGCCAGAGAAGACTGAAAAAACTTAGGAAAAAGTACAAGGAAAGAGATTCCAAGAACACTGTGCTACTCCTGACTCTAAAAGAGCAAATATAACACTACCATGATGGCATGAAGTGACTTTGGAAAGGGTTAGAGAGCCCAAGAAAAGCTAATTGGTGATAACTGCAGCTAAATTGCATGGCTGAGGGCTTTGGAAGCATCCAGGGGAGCTGCAATGTGCCATCTAGTGGGGATGAAGGGAGGGAAGAAGGGCAGGGAATCGGCTCTCCAAGGAGGGTTTGAGAGCAGTTTAACACAAGCAGCAACAATACATTCAGGCAAGTCAAGAAACTATTAATTTTTGGACTTCCCTTGTTGGGTGACGTGAACCAGTCCAAGCCACAGAGCCTGGTAACCCTCCTGACTCCTCTAATGCCAAATGTCATTGCTCCAGAACATCCCCAAACCTGCTCTGTGTGTTCAATCCACAACTCACCTGTTCCATTGTTGCTTCATGAAGTTCATTCAGATTCAAAGTGTAGATCCCTTCTTCTGTGCCAAAGATGATGTACTGGTCTAAACAGTTCAGAGACATTATGTCACAAGCTCATCACCACTTTGGCAGGTTTAAAACATAAGCCTAACCCAACTCTACCTTTAGTATCGGGATGTATCCAGGATGTGGCACAATTAATCTTCAAAGGACAACCATCAAAGACTTTGGAAAAACAGGCTCCCATCTGAAAGACACCAAAACTGAAACCTGAAACGAATTTACAGAGTAAAGGGTTTATCTTCTGGCACTTGGCCACTCGCACACACCTGTAACACCACTGCTCTCTCTTTTCAGGCACAAAATGCTTGGATGCCAAAAAAATTCTCTTCCCTAAAAGCTACAACTCAGCTTTTTGTAGACTTCAAATACACTAAGAGATGCAAAGAGGGATCAAAATGTTATCAGCTATTTTAAGTCCCACTGAGTAAGAGCAATATACCCTGGAGGGGTTTAAAAAGCCAAGTGGATGTGGCACTTGGGGACATGGTTAGTGGTAGCCTTGGCAGTGCTGATGGTCTTAAAGGTCTTTTCCAACCTTGAGTGCTTATGTAAGTGGCACACGAAGGGAAAATGAGCAGAAATTGAAGCAGTAACAGCCTCTCAGCACTATCACCTCTCCTCTTTCTCTTTCTAAGCAGGGGCTGCCCCTGGAGATGGCACTGGAGAGCCAGGGAAGCCTCCAACCCTTCCCATCCTGACTGAATAGTTTTTAAGAAAAGAAACAAATCTTGTGGATTCAGTACTGGAAAAGCAGCTGACTGTGAGATGCAGAAAATCCCCCCACATGAGCTGGTGCCTTATTCCAGCACAAACCTTCCCCCACTGGAGATGCCACGAGGCAGATTTTGATAACTCCCGCTGCAAATGAGGTTTCTTACCAGCACCTTCGGAGTCGGAGGCAAACCATTGATGGCTGGTTTCTGTGGGAAGAGAGAGGCATCATGAACCACCTCCTACACACTGACACAGGACCAGCTCCCTGCCCCCAGAGAGAGATCAGCCCCGGGGTCACAATACCTACAGGGAAATCTCTTTTCTCCTTTTTCCGTGGCAGCTGAGGGATTTGTCCAGGCCCTTCTGCATTTTCCTCGATGAGTTTCAGCATTCCATTCCCATTGCCTGAAAAGAGGCCCAGACACATTTTGTGGCTTACTTGACATAGTGAAATAGCAAATCTCTTCTCCCCCGTGCCAAGCAGGAGTGGAGAAGTGATGTCTGACACTTCTATGCCCACATCTCAGGCAGCTGAAGCCTTCCCAGGACAGCTCTTGTTCAAGTAATGTTACACACTTTTCATTATCCAAACAGTCCCTGGGCCAAATTCCACTGAGAATAAAGTTATGGCAAGGTCATTGCAGATGATCCCCCACACTTCTTGTTTTTCTGCATCCAACCTTGATGATTTTATGATCTATTCCTTCAGGCCACACAGTAATGGGACTGAGGGGCTGAGTGTCCTTGCTTTGGGAAGAACATTCCTACCATGGGTCATGGCTCTAATAAGAACCAGAACACATGGAAAAGGCAAAGCTGCACCTCATGATCAGCTTGTATTAAAAAATTATCTACTGAAAATAGCTGGCTCTGGAACCGATCCCTTTCCCAGGATTCCAGTCACCTCTAGGACATGTTTACCTAAGTCACTGTATCTGGCTGTGAGCAGTCCAGGGCTGCTGATGCTGCTGGTCATTCCAACAGGGCAGGAATCAGCCTGAGGTCCACAGACTGGGATACTCTGTCTTCTGTGGGCCGCTGGGGCTCTGTTCTGAGAGTCTGGGAAGTGTTTTATTGTCTGACACCTCTCATCATCTGGGAGGTTTTCCTCAGGATAACTGTTTATTCTTGGCTGCAACAAAGCAGAGGTGATGGTTACTTGGGAAAGGGCAACTGGAAGCATCAATTTCAGACAAGTTTAATTCAAGTCACACTGCTGCTACGTGAAAAACAGAATCAGCCTTGGAAACTGTGTAGTTTTGGGCACCATAATGTAAGAAAGATATAGAGCTCTGTGGTGAGACAGGACTCAATGGAATGGCTGGAGCTGTGTCAGGGGAGGGTTAGGCTGGGTATTAAGAAAGAGTTCTTCCCCCAGAGAGTGTTTGGGCACTGGAAGAGGTTCATGTTGGATAACAGGACAAGGTTTTTCTCCCAGAGGGTGTTTGGTCACTGGAACAGCTCCCCAGGGCAGTGGTCACAGCCCCAAGCATGACAGAGCTTCAGGAGTGTTTGGCCAATGCTCTCATGCACAGGGTGCATTGTTGGGGTGTCCTGGGCAGGGACAGGAGTTGGACTGATGATCCCTGTGGGTCCCTTCCAGCTCAGGACATTCTATGACTCTATGAAAGTAAGATATTTGAGAGCAGAATAATTCCAGAGGTAGTCCTCTCTGGTGGAAAATCACAGGCAGAATTCAGAACTAGAGCCCATACCAGGCTGCACAAGTGCAGATGGCTGCTTAAAACTCTTAAACCCCACATTCCTACCTTGGGAGGCAGTGGAGGAGGCCCAGCGCGCTTCAGGGTTGACCTGCAATGAAAAGCTGTCTCAGTAAAAGCAAACCCAGAATGACTTGAGAACACAGACCAGAGATAAGATGAACTAGAGGCCAAGAGGAGGCAGATCAGAGCTTTGCACACACTAAACTACAAGTCCAAGAGCAGGGGAAAAGCTTGTTAATTGCGTTAGAGGTGCTGGGGTTTGATAAACTCTTGTGCCTTCATAAATGCCAAAGTTAGACGTTACAGAGCAAACTGTGGTGAAGGGTATTTGAAGGTAATAAATAAATGTACATTCAGGAACTGGATCTCGGGCTGGGGAGGGACTTTGGACAAGGGCCTGGAGGGACAGGACACAGGGAATGGCTTCCCACTGACAGAATGCAGGGTTAGATGGGATATTGGTAATAGAGAAAAAAAATCTTTCTGTTTGGAAGGTTCTTGTTGCCCAGAGCAGCCGTGGCTGCTCCATCCCTAGAAGTGTCCCAGGCCAGGTTGGATGGGGCTTGGAGCAACCTGGGCTGGTGGAAGGTGTCCCTGCCCATGGCAGTGGGTGAAATGGGATGGTCTTTAAGGTCCTTCCAACCCAAACCGTTCTGGAATTCTCTGATTTCAGTTTGCAACATTCATTCTGGATCAGACCAACATTGGGCACCAGAGGAGCTGCACATACCCCAGCAGAGCTCTGCAGGATTATCTGCATGTCCTGTCCCAACCAGGCCTGGCTCATGGATTAATCAACATCAAATCTGCTTTAAAGTATTAGGCACTTCCATATGGAGTCTCAGATAACCTCAGGAAGGAGAGCAAGGGGAGCAAGCCTGGCTTTGGACATCCTCCTGAGGGTCAGATAAGGAGCCAAGCATGTGTTATGCCTTGGACAGCAGCCAGGCCTCAGCTATTGCTGAGTGGCAAAGCTGCCTGCAGCACTGCATGGAGAGGGTTTGGAGCAAACACAACTGTAGGGGAAGGAGATCCACTCACTCTTCAACATCTTCACTGCCATCTCCAAACTTTGTGAGCAGTCCCCTAGGTAAAATGTGCATACAAGTAAGAGCTCTGCTCTGAGGTCCACACATGCAACTAAACCTATCAGTGAGGTCACTTAGCTTCACAACAAGCAGCTCCCAGTTCTTCAGAATAAATGTTTTCTCCTTTTCACTGCATTAAGCCCTTTTCCATTCACTGTGGTCCTTTCCTCACCTCCCCAAAATCCCTGAAGCTCTGATCCATACCAGACACCATCAACTCAGCTTTCATCTCCCTACCTGGTGCTTGTTGGTGAAATGTCTTACAGTACAATATAAAAGAAGAAAAACAAAGAGCAAAGGAAGTTACTGGGAGACAAATGGAGAAAAACCTTTACAATGGGAAGTTTCCTTGTATATACACTACAGACACAGAGTGTTTCCCATTACAGTGGGAATTTTTCCTTCAAAGCTACCCCAGGGACAACAAAAAAAAAGTTGTGACTAGAGGATCAAAGCAGCACTGAAAATATAACCCTGAAACCAACTAAAATTGTGCAAAATGTCAATTTTCAAGCTGTGTCTTTAAAGAGGAATGACAAGGAAAACTCAGCCAAATTTGAAATAGTGTAAAATTCCCCTGCAAGTCACTTCTGAGGGAAAGCAGCAAACAGCTGCCAACAGGAACTAGTAAAAATTTAATAGAGAAAAAAAATCTTTCTGTTTGGAAGGTTCTTGTTGCCCAGAGCAGCCGTGGCTGCTCCATCCCTAGAAGTGTCCCAGGCCAGGTTGGATGGGGCTTGGAGCAACCTGGGCTGGTGGAAGGTGTCCCTGCCCATGGCAGGGGGTGGGTGGGATGGGATGATCTTCAAGGTGCTTCCAACTCAAAGCAGTCTGGGATTCTGTGGAAACCATCAACAAAAACCACCTCCACAATGCATAAAATTTATACAAAAGTAAACTTAAATTGCTACAATGAGAAACCCAAGAAATGAGTTCAATCCTCAGATACACATTCTGGTATTCCCCTTTCCACTCTAGCAATTCCTGAGTTGAAGATATCAATCACTATTCACTCAATAAAAGCCGAAGGGCAGGAAAAGCAAGGAGCCCCCAGCACACATCCTCCCTGCACATCCCTGGGATTACTCAGAACTGCTGGGACAGAGGACTTTGCATTTCCTGTTTATCTCTCCAACTGCAAGTGGTTTCCAAGTAAGCAGCATGAATTCACCATCCAGAACCTTTATGCCCATCCTCCTTCCAGTACTGAATCTGTGGCTCTTTACTGATTTATAGCCCTGGAAATGTTTGCTGCAGCCACATTCATTCTGCCTTCAGCACAGCCTGGTACAGATAGAGCCACAGGAACAGACTGAAATTACTGAGCCACTCTGCCAGGAGGAGCTTCCCTCCCTCCTCAACCCTGCAGATTCCAGCTGTCTGCAGAACAGCCAGCACTCCCAAGGCTTCATCTGCAGCTCATCAGGGTCACACAAACAAGTCCAGAGCAGGAGGAAAACAGTCACTGTCTTTACTGGGCAGAGTCTAGAGCCCTCCCAAACTCCTCCTACAGTAAGACTGAGACAAAAATCCAGGTTGAACTTAGAAAGACCCAAACCCTGGCAATCTCCAGGCCATCACCAGCCTTCCAGGGGGTGCAATGTCAGCTGACAGCTTATGCAAGACTTCATCTGCAAAAACAAAGCCAAACAAACTCACTGTCTGCTCCTCAGATCCAAATAAAGATGGGAAACAGGCTCTTGTAGCTGAGCAATTGTTTCAGCTCAAATACCATCTTGCCCTACATCTGTGCATCAGTTGGTATTGCTGAACTTCCACACTCCTCACTGCAAGTTCAGGGATTGCCTTTAAAGGCAGAATTTTGCAGCCAAGGGAAGGCACACACCTGATAAATTCAGTCCCAACGTGGACAGAGTGGTGCTCCTGCACCTCAGGCCTGTTCTCTCAGGGGAAATCATGGAGCACATCTTTACTCAACACATTTCACCCCAGAACTCTCCATGGCTGAATTACAGGTCACAGTGATCAGACACCCAACAGCAGAAGCAGCTGAGCTGTTGTACTGAACTTGGTGAAACTAAACCTTCAGAACTGGTTTCTCCTTCCCTTTCTTGCAAGGACCTAACTGTGAAAATGCCTTGCCACAGGATGTCACAACCAGAGCTGTGGCTCAGAAGAGAAGTGTGAGGCCAGAGCAGGACCCTGAACTCAGCCCTCACGAGGTTACCAGCTTTGCTGCAGAAACTTAACTGTGGCTGTGTTATGTTAAGTGTTCTGGCCACGCATTTACACTTCACTTTCCACCTACAAACTTAAAACAAGCTCCTCTTGGTGGTTAGAAAGAGATTAAAACTCATTCTCCAAGACAATCACCAAATAACTGCAGAAGGAGGACTGAACACTGGGAAATACCTTCTTAATTTATGAACACCAAAGTGGATCAGAGCTTATGGTTTGATTTTTCCACTGTAACTCATATTTCTTTCAGTGTAATTTCATATTAAGTCACAGGAATAAAAGATGTTTTTATCTGTACTTACCTGCTGCTTCCACCATCAACAAAAGGATTCCAATGTGAAGCAAAGTCACTGCCACCTGCCACAACCTGGAGAGGCAGAAATTGTCATTTTTTCCCCCTTGTCACACTCAAGTACTTTATACACCACACACCAAAGAGGCCTGGGAGATTCCCACGCCCTGAAGAATGATCCATGAGCAGAACAATCAAATTCCAGAGTGAAATGACATTTTGCAATCTATAAAGCAATGACTGGTAAGATACGTTCTCCTTCTTAGACTTAAAAGCAGCACCTGAAGTGGTGTAACGTCAGGATCAAGTGGCAATAAGCAGCATGAAAGCAAAAATCTATGGTGAAACTCAGTAGGGATAACTTAGGGAACTTTAGAGACATTTTTTCCCAGCAAGAAAACACATTGCAGCCACCTCCAAATTCCTAGGAGATGTCATCAGCAGAGGCTGGGAGCATTCCATGGCACGGAGAGGACATGGACACATCCAATCACCCACAGCCCAAAACCATGAACCAGTCCCTACCTGGTGACCTGGAGCACAGCTGGGAAAACCAGGTAAGGGATTTTTCTGCAGTGCTGACCACTGATGTCTCCCAGATTCAAACTAAGAGCAGCTGTTTGGCTTCATGACACTTATTAAATATGGAGCCCTTGTGCACACAGGCACAGAGCGACCCCCGAGGATGTTAGCCAGGGCTCTGCAGGGAAGTGCTGGGGGCTGGGACAAACAGAGCAGCTCACAGGGGGCAAAGCTGGCTGCAGGAGAGCTGGCAGCCTCCTACCTCACGGGCAGGACACAAACCCTGGTGATGGGGAGGTCAGTGAGCCACTTCACATCATCAAATTAATTGGCACACGGTGGGTTTTACTACCTGGGAACCTCCCCCTGCACAGAGTGTGGAGGGAAACTCACTGCCTTTAGAACATGGCAATTGTTGGGGGAGCAAGAGTGGGACTTTAGAGATGTGTTACTTGGAGCTGAAGCACAAAACACTGTGGATGTAATGAATAAAGACCACCCTCAACTCGTGCTTACCATTTCATCCCGAGCTTCGGTTTCTTTCCTCAGAGGAGGCTCAAACTGCAGCTTATCAACTACAAAACATTATAGTTTCATGTTTACTACACACAACATTACACTAATGTCCTTTCAGTGCTTACTGCAGTGAAATGCATATTGTAACAGGTCTAAATGTTGTGTACACAACACTGAATTTACCTAAAATAAGCATCTTAAATATCAACCTCATTGTCTATGTGCTTAAATTTGCAAATATGAGACCCACAAGAAAGAGCAAAAGTGAAGACCAAGTCAGTCTATGAAAGTACAGTAAAATGTAACTCCTAACCACGTGTCACTTCTAAATACATGCGAAGGAGGAAAAAAAGAGGCTGTTTAACAGCAGGTTTCCCCAAAGTGTGATGTATGGTACGCAGAGGTGGAGATAAGTGTTGGCATTACAAAAGACTTTGGTCCAAACCTGGAGAAAAACCACTTCTACCCTCAAAAATTCCACACAGATCCAACTGAGTAGTGTACTCCTATCAATTTTAGGTTTGAAACACCCTTATTGAAGCTTCATGAACATGTGCTGTTTTCCCTGGGTTTGTTTCTCACATGCAAAGAGGCTTTCCAGAGCACACAACACAAGGATGGCAATGACATCCTCCAGAAGCAAATCACCACCAAAAAAAGGGCAAAGCCCAACAGGAACTCACAGTTGATCTCTGATGCTGTTCTTTCTGCCCTGATGTTCCTGTTGGTGGAACGGATTGTGTGCCGGATAACGGAGTGAGGCTGCAAAATGGATAGGTCAGGAAAGTCATGAGGCTCTTTCTTGGATTTCAATCAACAGCCAAACCAACAAGGAGAAGGAATAGCTGTTGCAGTCCCATCCTGTCAAGCTGCAATCTTACATTCCCAAGGCAAAGCAGAAGATTTAAACTCTAGTTTTACCTAAAGATAGAACATAGAATATGTTCTCACCTCAAAATCATCATCATCAACTTCACTGTAGTGTGTGTGGTTGTCAGGGTTATTGACTTTGTCCAACAGCTCAACTGCTAAAGACCTTGACAGGCCAGGCTGCCCTACAAAGCCATGCTGGAACCACAGAACAGAACAGAAAAAAGGAGTTAGAATATGCAACTGAGAGGTAACTTTCATAAAAAAAAACCAATACAGAAAGTGACAATTTTTTTCCAATTTCTGGTGGCTCAAGTACTATTTTAATGATTCCTTAATGTCTGGACTTCCTAACCCCTCCATAAACCTGGAAACCCCACTTGCAAACTGGAAATTAAACTCTGAGTCAAACAAGTAAATACACTTGAACTTCATTTTTAACATGAGTCTTTCAGCTTAGTTCAGGAAAGCAGAGACATATGAACAACTGCTAAACATTTTTGGGTGACAGGAAGGGTCAATGTCTATGCAGCTACAAAGCTATGAGCAGAAAGGGCAAGGCTGGAGACAGAACATGCAGCAAATTTCTATAGTTATTCCACAAAAAGTGTACTGAAGAAAATCTTTTCACTGCTTAACAGCTGAGCAATGTGTCTTTCCTTCAGATTTCACCACACACGTGCTGAGAGTAAAGACAATGGTTCCAGTGTGGTTTCCTACTGATCTGTTGCTCCCTTTGAAGCAAGAGATCTGTTCCTGATGTCACTGGATGTTCCAGATCACTTACAGAAAGCAGTCTGTCAGCTGTTGGCCTCTTCTTTGGATTCTTTGTAAGTGCTATTTTCACAAAGTTGTGGAATGTTGCTGACCTTAGAGAAGAACAAAGGGTTATGTTCAATTTTCCAAGATATCACTGATTTTAAGACAGTTACTAAGCAGATTACAAAAGGCTCTGACAAGTTAGAATGCCACCAAGGTACCTCATCTCAGGTTTGAATAATTACATTGCCAAGGTAAAAAAACAAGGAAAAATCCATTTGATTTATGGAACTTGCACGGAAAACATTTTGACACAGAAAATAAACCAAGGAATTCATCACAGGTTAAAGAAATTATGAAAGGACTAAACCAGTACCTGTCCCACTGACAGGGGAAAATGCCCCATGATGGGAATTCAGGGAAAAGGATAAAAATGGGATTTGTTCCTAGAACATATTCCATAACAACAAACAGTTTTTCCCCATTATCTACAAAATCATTGAATCATTGAATCATAGAATCACAGAACGGTTTATGTTGGAAGTGACCTAAAAGATCATCTAGTTCCAAGAAAATATTGAACAAAGGAAGAGTTTCACCTACCATTTTGCTTTTTCCTTTAGCTTTGGTGGTTGAAAATTGCTTTTTGACATTAGAAACAAAGCCCTAAAGGTAAAGAAAGAATAATGTTATTCTGTGGTAAAAGAAAATAATTCATTTCATTCCGATGCCTCAATACTTCAATGCTTTATGGCGAGAACCACCTTGTGAAACTGAGCTGTGGCCTGCACTGTGCCAGAGCACAGATAAAGCAAAGCTGCTGATTTTGCTACTTTTAAATAAAATCATAGATTCATACATTGTTAAGGGGTTGGGATGGAGCTTAAAGTACACACAGCCCCAACCCCCTGCCCTGGGCAGGGACACCGCCCACCAGAGCAGGTTGCTCAAGGCTTTAGCCAACCTGGCTGTGAACACTGCCAGGGTTGGGGCAGCCACAGCCTCCCTGGGCAACCTGTGCCAGTGCCTCACCACCCTCACAGGGAAAACTTCTGCCTAAGATCTAGCCTAAATTTCACCTCCTTCAATTTGAACCTGTCTCCCCTTGCCCTGTCACTGCAGTTCCTACCCAAGAGTCCCTCTGCAGCTTCCCTGGAGCCCCTTCAGAGCCCGGTAGGTTGCTCTCTCTGAGGTCTCCATACAACTTTCTCTTCTCCAGGCTGAACAGCCCCAACTCCCTCAGCCTGTGCCTTGCATATTCCTGTTAAACATCAGACTACAGCTTCTCTAGTGGTTTACTATCATTAGCAAATCTCATCTGTTCTTAATCAGATTCTTGATCATAGAATCACAGACTGATTTGGGTTGGAAGGACCTTAAAGTTCATCTCATTCCAACCCCTGCCATGGGCAGGGACACCTTCCAGTAGCTCAACTCAACTTAAAAATGTTGGTTACAATTTCAGTTCTAAATGCAAGATTTTAGCTCCAGGCTGATGCCTTAAAAACAGACACAACTCAGGCACAAAGCAGATGTTTGATGAAGTAATCTCGGTGTCTGAGCTACAGAGAAGGTTAAACTGAATCCTAACAGTTCCTGCTGGAATTGAAAGAGGGTCCTGGAGACAAGGAAGCCCCCAGGCTTCAAACCTCATGGGGTGAAGGTCAAACATGGGTGGCTGGAGCTCTGCCAGTTCAATGGCCGTTATGCCGACAGCCCAGATGTCACAGAGCTGGTTGTAGCCACCATTCTTCTCCACTGCTGCCACCTCAGGGGCCATCCTGAAACAACAAAGACATCTTCATTGAGAGCAGCAGCACCTTCTGAACGCAACCCCAGGGCAGAACTCTCTCCCCAAGAATAAGTTACAGAATTGTTAAGGCTGGAAAAGACCTCTGAGATATCAAGTCAAACCTATGACCTAACACCGTGTCAACCAGACCGTGGCACTAAGTGCCACGTCCAGTCTGTCCTTAAGCACCTCCAGGGATGGTGACTCCACCAACTCACCTTCCAGGACATTCCAGTGTCTAATCAGCCTTTCTGGGAAGAAATTCTTCTCAATGCAAGTCAGGGAAGAGCCTGATGTCCTCTCCCCTCACCTCTGGGAGAAGCACACAGAGGTGGCATGTTGCACCCGAGGTCATGGACTGCGCTGCAGTGCTAGGAATAGAACCAGGATCATGATTCCTGGTGCAATACTTTAATGACCAGATAATCTTCCTGCCCTCAGCCCTCCTTCTCTAGTAGGCTAACGAGGTCAATGCAAGTCAGGGAAGAGCCTGATGTCCTCTCCCCTCACCTCTGGGAGAAGCACACAGAGGTGGCATGTTGCACCCGAGGTCATGGACTGCGCTGCAGTGCTAGGAATAGAACCAGGATCATGATTCCTGGTGCAATACTTTAATGACCAGATAATCTTCCTGCCCTCAGCCCTCCTTCTCTAGTAGGCTAACGAGGGCAGTGAACAATTAAGAGCCACTGTCTGGATGAAGCTGTTTGCAATGTTGCCTGCACCAGGAACACCCCCAAGGCACCTCCACTGCATCACAGCACGCCAGAAATCAGCTGAATTTGCATATATAATCCAGCTCAAGATGTACAATCATCTACTTGCATATTAAACGCTGCCTTGTGCAGACATTCATCAGCAGAGAAGATTAAAAGATAGTTTAATGACCTGGGCTTTTTTCACGTACAGAAATCAGAAAGACATTGATTATTTTATTCACTCAAAGTGTAAGAAGCTCCTGAGAAAATAAATAATAAATCTACATTAACAAACTGAGGCAATGCTGCCTCAGGTATCAGGTAGCTCATGTTCCAGCCACAGATCAGCTCCAATCAGTGCTTCCCAGATTTCTACCCTTTGGGCGTTTTACTTGGGAGAAAGGGCATTTCTGCAGTTGATATATAGATGTAAATATAAGTGTATTTGAGACTTTTGGGCATAAATGCAGCCTCAGCTTTGCATGACAGCAATCCAAGTGGTTTGTTACCAGTAAGGGGTGCCAATAAATGATTTCCTCTTCGCAATGGTGGCTGTTATTTTTGCTGCTACCCCGAAGTCAGCTGGAAAAGAAAACCAACACAGACTTAGAAATCTCAGTTTAAATCCTAATTCTACTGCAACTTACTATTATGCAACAACAATCCTGTTTCTCATTCAAATTAAACAATAATTAAGGTAAACAGTTAAAGATAACAATGAAATCATTAACATTAAAAGGTTTTTTTCTACCTCCAGCTCACTCATGATCCAGTTCCTCTCCTAGAGCATTTTTCCACCTCACAGTATCAGCCAAAATTTGTGGATATTCAGTTTAAGAGGAGAAAGAAACAGCATCATGGTTTGGGAAAGTCACCATTTGTGTGCTCCTTATGGTGGAACTGCCATGGGACATCTGTTCTCAGCCCTGCAGGCTCTGTCTAGGGGACAGTAATCTTTGCCCTCAGAGCTGAGAGCATCAGGTGCTCTGGCAGAGCCAAAAATCATGCAAATCCTCTATGTTTTGACTGATTTGTAGTGTGACAGCTGGAGGATAACTGTGGCCCAATCAGCCTATCAGGCAAAAGGGAGTTATCAGTGCACAACCCAAGTGGAATCTCCTATCAGTGTCAAGATTTTACTCCCATTTTTTTCCCATCTTCCTTAAGAAGCTGTTCCTTCCCAACACAGACCTCTTGGCTCACCACAGGGGTGGAAAGGTCTTGAATCAAAGAGCTTTTCTGACAGGCAGTGCTGCACTAATGCGCAACCACCCTGATCCAACACTAGACTCAGTGGGATGCTGAGCACCCCATGGCAGTTTTCCCCTGCAGACCTCAGGGTTTGCAGAGAAATGTTTTCCTCATTTCCACCTGTGTCACCCACAGAGCAGGATCAGCCCCCACTTTCCCACAGGCTGCCAGGCTCAGGAGACACTCTCGCAGTGCATCCCTGGAGCCATTCTGGCTAGGAATAAAAGTAAGGTAATCCCAACCTGACAAATTCCAGGGAAACCTGGGAGGCTTCAAGGCTTGGGGGCTGAATACAGAAATGATCTGTAACTTCCTGCAAGAAGGCAAAATGCCTCACCACATACACCCCCAAGCCCATGGATACACACTTTCTGTCACCATCTGCTGCCCCAAGTAATCATGGAATCACTTAGGTTGGAAGAGACCTCCAAGACTGTCAAGTCCACCCATTCCCCAGCACAGCCAAGGCCACCACTAACCATGTCTCCAAGTGCCACATCCACATGGCTTTAAATCCACATTATAAAATTCAGGCAACTTACCTAATTTGACATCTCCATGGTCTGTTAGGAGAATATTTGCACCCTAAAACATGACAAATAGAAAGTTACTAATTTTACCAGGAATATCTTTGCTGCATTAGAGAGTCTAAGGTAAATGTCTCAAAGTCCTAAGTTACCTTTATATCTCTGTGCATTTTGCCCTTCATATGCAAATAAGCAAGACCCTGGAAATAAAAGAGGCACAAGAGGTTATTTTGACATTTGTTAACATACAAAGGTAGTTTCATCTAATAAATTTAAATTATTTAATACATTTTATTTGAAAATGGAGAGATTTGAGATTTGCATGTGAGAGGCACAGTGGAATCTGTTCCTCCTCTCCCCCAGCTCCAGCCAATACCTATGAAGCCTCACTTAAACCAACCATTTCACATAGAGATTATGTTCTTTTCCAAATAAATCTTTACTAAGATGATATTTTGAAGCCCTGAAGGTTCCAACCAGAGGTGTTCAGCCTTTACACTGCCCTTCCTGGCGTACGAGTCCCTGCAGTGAGGAGAGCTGAGGAACACAACTGCCACACAGGTGAGCTGATGGGGCTACACCTGTGCCTCTGGCAGTGAGCAGTTCAGCCAGTGCTCCAAGGAAAGGTGTGCAGCCCTGTGATCCTCTCAGGGAGTTACTCATGGATACACAGAGCAGGGAAGGGAAAGTTCATACAATCACAGCATGGGTTGGGTTGGAAGGACCTTAAAGATAATCCAATCAACTCCCTGCCATGGGACACCTCCCACCAGCTCATGTTGCTCCAAGCCCCATCCAACCTGTGCCAGTGCCTCACCACTCTCATAGCCAACAATTTCTTCCCAGTATCCAGGCACCTTTAAGGAACAAGCTGCCTGCACCACCTCATTTTGTATTTATGCAGTTATTAGCAGCCACAAACCCAGAGAGAATTGTAGTTATCAGGTTGCAGCATTTTTCCTCCACACCCCATTAGGATTTACTACCGCAGGGCAAGCCGGTAGTTTGAAATTTAAGCAAACATTTGCACTACATTCCTAGAGCTTCTTGTTAATCTTTATCTACAGCATGGAAACTAACAGGTTACCCTGGTTAGTTGGTCTCAGTTTGATCCCCACACTTCCAATGTAAGTGATGGAACTGAAATAATCTTCTGTATCTACTTTCTACAGATGGAGCAACACTTTATCATACACCTGCAGGAGCACAGTACCTGAAGAGTTTCTCTGCACACATAAGCAATTTGCAGCTCTGACAGAGGTCCTGTCACTGAAAACAAAGGTTAAAAATGGGTAAGTTTACAATATGCAGCACATAAATAGCACTGTGAAGCAGTGAAAACATGGTAAATCCATGCAAAAGCTAAAGCCTGGATTTACATGGTCTGTGCTCTGCATTGAGCTGAACAGAGGGCTTTGTTTGCTTGTCTTACAGAAAGGCTTTCTGTAAAAACCAAACAAACAGCACAGTAACAGAAGACAATACCCACAGAGAGAAGAAAACCTGTTTTCATAGAAATCCAATTATCATTTTAGAAGTGACTTTGTAGAACTGAAATACCCTGTGGTCTGAGGAAAGTAGGAATAAAAGTGACTTCGGCTCATATTTTCGTATCAGAAATGGAAACATTCTATATTGAGGACTATCTGTGGGGCTTAGAATTGTTTTACAGCTGTTTGGACTAACCAGTTCGAAAACAAAGCAAATCAGTTCTCTGAAAGAGCTCTGGTATTCACAAACTCAGTGTTATCACTTAAAGGCAGAGCAATTCCCCAAACTGCTTTCCCAACAACATCAGTAAATCCTTCTACAGCATCAACAACTCTAGTTGAATCCTCAGAAGGGAAGATAATAAAAGAGTGGGATGGTACTGCACAGCAGCAGGAGTGAGAGCAATTTTTGCCCTTTAAAGGTCAAATTTGGAGATTTCCAAGTGAAACTTTCCTCACACCAGAGGACCATAGAATGTTAAGGGGTTGGAATGGAGCTCAGAGATCATCCAGTGCCAACCCACTGCCCTGGGCAGGGACACCTCTCACCAGAGCAGGTTGCTCAAGGCTTTACCCAACCTGGGTTTGAACATGGCCAGTGTCCATATCCAATTGTTCTGCCACAGGACAACAGGTGATACGTCAAAAATCACACTCGCCTTGTCTAAAAAGTGCTCTCAAAACCTTCTGACTGCAGCTAAAAGCCTCTGTTCATGCCCCAAAACCCTCCACATGAACTTCCTGGCCAGTACCAACCATTCCCTGTTAACTTGTTATTCACTTTACTTCTTTGCAGAAAGCTTCGAGACCTTAAAAATGTTAGAGTAAGTGTTAAAGTACCATGGTAAATGTCCTGGAGGGATCCTCCACCGCAGTATTCCATGCATATCCACAGCTTCTCACGGCTGCCAAAAGAGAGTTACAACAGGCATCAGAACCTGATTGTTCTGGATACAAACACAGTTTAAATCATGATTATTTCAATTATTTTCCCTTGCTTTTGATCACTCTTTGTTAAAAATACATTGTGATGCATGACCAAAGTTACATGTTTTCCTTGCTATTAATACAAATTCTTGTGTTGTTAACATTCTCATGTTATCAATATAAATTCTCATGTTATCAATATAAATTATCACCTTGCAAAATGGAAGTTTTATTCCAAAGTTCCTGAGAAGCCTTTAAACATTACCAGACCTAGAAGGTGTTGCTTTACCTCTGATCTAACTGCAATAAACAATGTGCAGAAAACACTTGAAGCTTACCTGCTGTCAGCAAAATCACATCAGACAACACACTGAACTCACAGCTTCAACCTCAAATTGGAATTGCCTCCTATCTAAACCACTTCTCAGCCCTTCAAAGGGGGTTTTAAGGATACAGAAGTGCAGCCATTTTGCTCCAGCTGCATCCATTTACAAATTCAGCCACTTTGCTCCAGTTAAAGCCCATTTAGGCCCTACAGATTATTTCACTACAGCCCTCCAAGAAACCCAAAGATGAAGCCTTGTAGGAAAAGCCCATGCTATATATTCCCACAGAGCTCCACAGAAGTGGAAAACACTCCCCAGTTTTCTGTGTAACATTTAATGTGCACACTGGAGGATGCAGCCAGCTGGCACCACCTTGGCTCTGCTTCACAGCAGGTTGCACCACAGCCATGAAAAATGTCATTACCAGCACTTCACATTTAGTGTCCTCCTCCCAAAACTCCCTGGCCACACTTTCATAGCCCAGAAAACTATGATTAAACAAAATATCCCAAAGCAATTCTGCTCTAGAAAAATAATAAGCTGGTCATATATTAGAACTGATAAATGTATGAGTAGGGTTGGGTATGTTGCAAGTGTCCAAGGGAAAAGTTTTTTTCTGATCCTAGTGATAAAAATATTCCAGCCTTGTGGCCAGAAGAGAAAACAAACTATTAGTCACTTTTGTTTTTTAAAGCCAACTGGGTTGGCTTTAAGAAAAAAACCAACACTGAAGGGAATTCAACCTAAAGAGGAACACTGAAGATATAAGGACTAGACCAGACTGAGTGTTGTTTCAGGAAGGAACCAAATGTAGGTATAAAAAGTGGGATTTACCTGAGATAGCTCCCAAAATAGGCGACTATGTTGCAGTGTTTGCATTCTTTAACCATATATATTTCTTGCTGTATCAGTGAAAAGTCATCTCCTGCAAAACAGGAAGCAGCCAGGGTTACCTCACACACTACTGAGCGTTCAGAGAGCTCTGGAGGGATGCACACAACTCAGACAAACATGCCATGAGCCTGGATCATTGCTAAGACCTTCACAAGGCTTTCTCAGCATGCCAGACTGTTACCCAGCATCCCCTCCAGCCTGTTATCCACCATCCTGTTATCCAGCATCCCCTTCAGCCTGTTATCCACCATCCCCTCCAGTCTGTTATCCACCATCCATCCTCTCCAGGCTGTTATCCACCATCCCCTGTTGTCCAGCATCCCCTCCAGCCTGTTATCCACCATCCATCCTCTCCAGGCATCTCAGCCTGCATTCCTTATTACATCCCCTCGTCCTGCATTCTTTACTACATCCTTTTATTAGGCACAAATATTTCTTGAAGACCAACAGAGGAGGGCTGGCCTGGTGGCCTTAGCGTGATCCCTCATTTCAGACACTCAGCACACACAGAGAGCTCTGAAAAGGAAGGACAGAGATCCCACAGAGAGATGGGAGCACATGAGGAACCTCGGAGCAGCCCCTGTGTAGCCACTGGAGAGCCTCAGCCAGAACTGATCCAGCTTCACCCACAGCACAAGGGTCCCAACAACAAGAGAAAAGATTGCTGGGAGCTAATTCCAGAGTCCCCTGCCTGGAAGCAGGAGAGCTCACATTCCACAGACTCGTTATTAAAAGGATTTCATTCCAGAATGACTCGGATAGAGCATATGGCCTAAACGCCCACTCGGCTGACTCAGAAGAGGAGCACAGAGTCCTCTTCACGGACTTCCCTGTCGTGTTTTTGGGTGAGGACAGATATATCAGCACATTGGAAATGTGCTAAATATCCCCTGGAAAAATCAAAAATCTACTGAAAAATATGTTATGAGCAGAGCAATGGCCTGGCAGGTTTCTGCCACTTTTATATAGAAGGGTGAAGTGTCATAAATTTACAAAACTAATAACGATACAGATGCAATTTATATCTCTATCTATATATTTATACAGATATTAACTTCTAAGCAGAGGATATTTTCCCCACAAACCCTACACCTCTGCAACCATATGGTATTACCTTTATTCTTCCTTTGGCATGGAAGGACAAAGGGAAAAGGCTTTAACCTGAAGGGATCTCAGGCTGAAAAGGGCTTCAAGAGAGCTGCAAAGGGACTTGGGACAAGAGCTTGGAGGGACAGAACACGGGGAATGGCTTTCCACTGCCAGAGGGCAGGGATAGATGGGATACTGGGAAGGAATCCTTCCCTGTGAGGGTGCTGAGGCACTGGCACAGCTTGCCCAGAGCAGCTGTGGCTGCTCCATCCCTGGGAGTGTTCCAGGCCAGGTTGGATGGGGCTTGGAGCACCCTGGGCTAGTGGAAGGTGTCCCTGCCCATGGCAGGGGCTGGAACTGGATGGTCTTTAAATTCCTTCCAATCCAAACCATTCTGGGCCTCTATGAAAACTCTAACAGCTTGCAAGATGTGAAATAACAGAATTTAGCCAAAGTTTTTTGGTTTCAGATAAAATTCTGCTCCAGACAATGTGGTAGCTACCATGTTCTTTCCAGGAAAAAATGACTTTGTATGTTTACTTTTGTTTAAAGTTTCACCACTAGATTTTTCTCCTCCTGTTACAGTCAGGGATGTCCAACCCAGAAAACATGAACTGCTTTGTCCTGCTCCCCTTAATTTACACGATTTTGACAGGCCCAAGAGGACTTAAGCACTGCTGTAAACTGGATTCTTCATGTGTTTATTTAAGTAACAGCACAGCTAATATTTTTAATAACCTCTTTTAACACAGATGTTTATATTTGCTGTGCTTTGAAGCAGCTTCCCTAGCAATGGTGTTGCTGGCAAAAGAAGTGCCAGTGTGGTGTGACAGAAATTATCACAACCTTTATGTCTCAGTGATTGCCAGACTTTGATTTAAGAAAAAGACTATGGAATATGAAGGCAGAAGGGAACAAACTTGCATGAATCCATCCCTGACTGATTTCGGTAAATCTTCAAGGGTTTCTCGGAGTTGAGTTGTACAGAGAAACACTTCACTGGGGCAGGAAAACGCTAGTGGAAGAGTTGCAAATGTCAAGAGGCTTTTTATAAACATAAGTAGTATTTTTTTCTAGTAATGACCAATAGAAAAGGCAACATGACTTGCATAAATTTAGCACAGTCCTTGGTTTAAGGGTACCCTTGCAGCTACAATTTCGCCTGAATTCATGTGTCCTGCTGTAAATTATCCCTATCAATGAAGGATTTTTGAGTTTAGAGAATCCCAGAGTAATCTGAGCTGGAAGGGACCCTAAAGCTCGTCCAGTTCCACTCCCTGCCATGCGCAGGGACACCTTCCACCAGCCCAGGTTGCTCCAAGCCCCATCCAACCTGGCCTGGAACACTCCCAGGGATGGAGCAGCCACAGCTGCTCTGGGAAACCTGTGCCAGTGCCTCAGCCCCCTCACAGCCAACAATTCCTCCCCAATATCCCATCTGTCCCTACCCTCTGGCAGTGGGAAGCCAGTCCCTGTGTCCTGCCACTATCTGCCCATATAAAAGTCCCTCTCCCTCTTTTATAAACCCTTTTAATGTGAGTTTGAATCTGATTGATTCATTCCTCCCATTTCTCCAAAAAACTTCCTAAGGGAAATGGCTGAATTCTCAGATAACTGCAGCATTTTCAAACCACACAAGTGTTTCAAGAAAGTTAAAGCTGAACAAGTTTGAAGGCCAAATCCTCCCACCCCACACCAAAGAAGCTTCTGTCTCTCTCCAACACTACACAACACTCACATCAAGAGTTCAGAGGATCCAACGCCAAATCCCTGTGGTCTCTTCAAGTCAAAGAATCCTTGAAACCTCAGCAGCAGCATTTCAGCACAGCTGAATCCTGACACGTGCAAATGATGCTCAAGAAGCATCCCCACAACAGCAAAGCCTTGCAGACAGCAGCTGGAATTGCCCACCCATAGCACATGGACTGGGCTGCTGAGTGTGGAGCAACAGCCAAGTCAGTTCTAGGAACCATGACTAATGGGGAAAAATTGAAGGAAATACAGGGATTTGGGCTGGAAAAAGCCTGACAGTGAAGAGATAACAAGCTTCACACACATAAAAGATAGCAAGGAAGGGGGAGAAGGGATAATCCCTCTCCAGTTTTATAATAGGACAATTAGCAATGGGCTTAAATTGCCTTAACCTACATTCCCTGTACAGATGAAAAGCTTTTCCTACCAGAATAACATCTGAGCACTGAACATGGAAGGGATGGGAAGGTATGAAAATTCCTACAAGTGGAAAGAAAAATGAAGAAAACACCAAACAAGAACCCACCAGGAATGACTTGGAATGATCCTGCCTGTAATAGGAGACAGCAAAGATCATATCTTGATCTGCATGTAATAACTGAAGGATCTATGCAAGAAAAGGAGTTACCTACAGAAAAAGAGGGTAAAAGAAGGATTTGGAACAGGAAAAGGGCTGAATACAGACAGGGAGCTGACAGAGAAGTAGCAAACAGATGCAAAGAAGTATCCATGATAAAAGTTTGCTTAAGATATGTAGGAAATTATTCTGAAAGATCAGACACAGAGATAGGAGAGAAGACGTATAGTCATTCAAGGATGATAAGAATGAATTCAAAACAAAGGAATTCAGAGTTTCCAGGCAGTTGGAGTATTCATCTTGGCAAGACACACTGGAATGGGGCAAAAATGAAATATCCTTGGATAGCATGAAAAACCCCAGACAGCATTTGTAGAAAATAGTTCATCAAGAGGGAGACAGCAAGATAAAAAGAATTAGATCAAAGGTGACAAAATATCCACACAAAGAGGTTTCCATCTGCTCTAGTCATCAGCAATTCCTTCACGCTAAGTAACAGGGAATTGGAAAAATGTCACTCCTGTCTGCTCCCATATTTGCAGTTATGGGATGTGAGCAGGAACATGGCTCAGGGAGCTGCTGCAGACCCCAGGAGCAGTGCAGTGACTCACTGCAGCTTGCTGCTATGATGTAATTTCAGCTCTGCAGCGAGACACACGGGACACAATCTGGGCTGACAATGGAATATTCTCCTTGGATTGCAGCCGGGGCTGCTCTGCTTGGCACAACCAGCTGCTTGTTCTCCAGCACAGCTGGCAGGGAAGAGGCTGCTGAAACCATCACTGATGTGATCAGATCCCACTCCAGAAGCTAAGCAAGGTAAGGCCTGGTAAATCCATGATGAACCCATATTTAAATGGGAGAACATAGAGAAAACTGATGGCACAGCAACAGCAGGGAATTATTCTACTTGCAGACACTATGTCTCACCTATGCGAGAGGCTGGGAGAGCTGGGGGTGTTCAGCCCAAAGAAGAGAAGCTCCAGGGAGGCCTTGGGGACCCTTCTAGTGCCTAAAGGGGCACCAAGAGAGCTGGAGAGGGACTTGGGACAAGGGCCTGTAGGGACAGGACAAGGGGGAATGGCCTGCCACTGACAGAGAGTAGGTTCAGATGGCATATTGGGAAGGAATTCTTCCCTGTGAGGGTGGTGAGGCACTGGCACAGGTTGTCCAGAGAAGCTGTGACTGCTCCATCCCTGGAAGTGTTCCAGGCTTGGAGCAACCTGGGCTAATGGAAGGTGTCCCTGCCCGTGGCAGGGGTGGGATGAGATGAGCATTAAGGTCCCTTCCAGCCCAAACCATTCTGTGAGTGGATCTGGAATGTACAGATATCCTGCCAAGTTCCCCTAAATGGAGAGCATGTGCATCCTGGATCCTACAGCATGGGAAGGCTCTGATGGCTCTAGTGCCTATCACACAATACTATTAGGTCTTCTGAGCACGACTTTGGTAGTTTTTAAGCAGGTTTATTCCTGGACATATTTTCAGTGCTCCTCTGCCTGCTTTAGTGATCCCATCCTGCAAAAAGACCATGGGTCACTTGTCACAACTCTTTCTGGGTCAGCTGTGAACCCTTTCACTGTCCAAAAGGCTCCTTGGGGGAGAAATTCTTAGTTTCTGTTTTAAACTGGTTTATTCTGGATTACCTCAGAGCTGCATCACGGGGCTGATGCTGTGCAGGAACACAGGGAGGGATGGACAGCAGCACCCAGCGCTCGCACGCAGCTGGGAGGAGAAAACTGACAGCACTTGGAGGCATCATGGTGTCACCAAAGGGTGGGACAGAAGCACTTATTAACCATCCAGCACAGCCAGCACTCCTGCCCCCAGGCAGTGCCCTCCAAACAGCCCTCACAGGCCCCAGCACACTGATGGATATGTCAGGCTGCCTGGCAGGAGAGGTGACTCCCAAACCTACCCTCCAAGGCTCTCCAGTGAGCTTGACTTGGGATTTTTAACACTGTAATTAACATTTGCTATTTAAAACTGAGCTGCTGTTTAGCCAGGGGGCAGGGTGGACAGTGTTGCGTGGGACACTGGAGCATGAAGAGCAAGGTCATACCATCACAGCTTCAGCTGGGACCATTCCTCGAACAATTTTTACTTCATCAATCTGAATTCCCAACCAAGGAAAGAAAGTCCCATGGGGATGACATGATGAATGACAACTATTCACCCTGGTCCACAAACTCCACAGCCAAGCAATATCCACAGGTCACCAGTGCCTCTGTGCTGACTTCCAGACATCCCTGTGCTCACCAGTTCCCAACCACTCACTCCAAACTACTCTCCTGAACCTCATGAAGGTTCAGACTCTGCTGATGAAAGCGATGGCTTTCCCAAAATGCAGGATCTGAGCTGTTTTATCCATCCTGCTTTGCTCAGGATTCATGGAAACCTGCAGTCTGACAGAAAGAATTTCAATTCCCCAAACTTGAAAATCCGAAACTCGATTCCAAGCAGGAAACAGCTATTTGGAAACAATGATGTTTCCACCAGCAAATTTTCCTGCCAGGCATGTAGCTGCCAACTGCTAACCACTGATGGTCCTCATTATCTCTCTGCTGATACAAAATATTCCTGACGATGATGCACTGCCACAGCAGCACGAGCTCTGCCGCAGGTAGCACAGGAGTGTTTGGAGTGAGGGGTCCAACACCAGAACAACTTCCCTGTGGACATTCCCTTCTCTGCTTGAGTCCCATTTATGAGCAGCCATGTCAACATATAATCTACATTGCCCAGAGAAGATGTGGCTGCCTCATTCCAGTGCCTAAAGGGGCTCCAAGAGAGCTGGAGAGGCACTTGGGACTTGGGCCTGGAGGGACAGGACAATGGGGAATAACTTCCCACTACCAGAGGACAGGGCTAGATGGGATATTGGGAAGGAATTCCTGGCCGTGAGGGTGCTGAGGCACTGGCACAGGTTGCCCAGAGCAGCTGTGGCTGCTCCATCCCTGGGAGTGTTCCAGGCCAGGTTGGACAAGGCTTGGAGCACCCTGGGCTGGTGGAAGGTGTCCCTGCCCATGGCAGGGGGTGGAATGAGCTGAGCTTTAAGGTCCCTTCCAAACCAAACCAGTCTGGGATTCTATGATTCCTATTCCTTAACACCTTCTCTTCCTCTCTCCTTGCCTTACCCGCTCACTGTTGTCCATCTCAGCCTTTCATCTTTATTCTCCTTCTCACTATTGTATTTTTCTTCAGGTAATTTGATGAATGATGTGTCCTCCTAATTCACCCCTTTGCAATTTGCCTTCACCCCAAAAGTCACACTCTGCATTGCCTTCCATCTCAAATATGTGACCTTTCATCTTCTTTCCTGCTCACAGCATCTCCCGCCCCCACCACAAGCCTTTCTGCCAGCCTTCTCCATCCAACAAACTCTGTGTTTTAAGTGAAAATGTGGAAACAGGAGTTCACCCACTCCCAATCCATACAGTTCTGAAAGAGGAGTACTGGATTATAAGTGCATTGTAAGGATGCAAAGTAAAACTAAACCAGATTTCAACAAATTAAATGTCATTTCAATGCTGGGCACCCTCCGTCAGGAGGCCACACTGCCTCTGTTCTGCTGTGCCCACCCAGTGGAGCAGCTGGGAGGCTATGGCAGCACCACTCAGGACATGGCACAGCACAGGGAGGCCATGCCCAGGCTTTAATGGCTCTGGCACACTTGGAATCTCAGGCATTCAGCCTGAGACAGGATCCCAAGCCCAAACAGGTTACACACCACAAGGCAGGGAAGGTGTGAGCAGTACTGAGTTGTTTTTGTATTTCCTCAGCTCCAGGTGCTGCCAACAATGTTCAGCCTTGGAGGCTTAGTTTAAATTAGCCTCAGGCTTAGCTTAAATAAGCCTTAGGCTCATTATTCTCCACAGCTCATCACCTCTAGGGAATTTATACAGGGAGAACAGAGCTCCATTGCCTCAGTCTCGTTCTTCACCCTGGACTGACAGTGCAACTCTGCTGTGCTACAGTCGTGATCCAGAGGGACCAGATCCCCATCCCTGCCTGACTCAGCCCCATGGCTGTATGCCTGTCTGGGATATGAACTTCCTGGTCTGAACCATGGGATACAACACACACATAATAAACCAGACCTGGCATGGAATGTACTGACCACAACCCCACACACCTTTGGATGACTATTTGCCTTCATACAAAATCTCCTTGAACAGTTGCACCTCCAGTTTAATATCCAACCTGAAATGGGGAACTGCTTCAGGGATCTCACATGGGAAATGCAAATACTGGATTAAATAAAAACCATCAATCAGACTCTGCTGTAACAAAAGGTTCCGAGCAGGACAGATCACCACCAGCCCTCTGAGAGAACTACTTATCATCACAGTAGTATTTAAAACAGACATTAGCATATATTTAAATATTTTGCTTATGACATTTTTCCCAGGGAGATAATTCCATGGCAGAAAACTCCCCTGGCAAATAGTTACCTCTTTGTATTGACTCCCCTCTCGATTCATCTGCTAAACCCATAGAAGGAAGAGGCTTTAGTGTTTCAGACTGTTTTGGCTGCTGTGCTGCTGAGTACAGTTGGATTAGTTTCTGAAATAGAATTGGCTCCCAAATTATTTGAAGCATTTGTACTCATGGAATGCTGGGAAATGTCATTAGAGTGCCATAATACTTTTGCCTAATGCTCTCCAAAGTCTATGCCAAAAAAAAAAAAAAGAGGGAAAAACACTGTCTATTCGGACTCCAGCAGCACAGCTGAAGTAACTGTGGGAGCAGATCTAGAGCACTGCCCCAAATTCAAATTAATTAATGGCAGTGACCTTCTAAGCTGAGTTTATTTCCCTTGTCTGGAGAAGACACAATGGTAAAAGCTGATGAAATAAAATACAGTCATGTTGGGGTCTTGGTTTTAAATTGGAGTCTCTGCCTACTCACTCCCTACCTGCAGGAGACGAGGGAGGAACGGGAACAAACCACAACTCATCCCCTGCCATGTCAGCAGTTTTCTGTCTCCCCAGTCCCTGCCATCCTATTGTGTGCAATTCCTTCAGCTTTCATTCAATACATTCCTCACCTCCTCTGGAGCACTCTCTGCTTCAGAGTCTTTTGTCTTCTGCTCCCAATTCCCCTGTCTATGTATTAATCAAGTGTGGAGTTTGGAGCTCTTATTTTTCCATCTGCTAATTAATTCCCATCCATGAGCCACCTCCTCCTCCTCCCCAGAAGATGCTGTATATAACTCACAAGCCTTTCCCTCTGGAAAGGCTTAGTGAATTTATTACCAATCTTGTCCTAGCTGTGCCCTAGAGGTCTGACAGGAGCTTGTGCCAATGCTTGGAAGGACCACCACAGTGAGCTCTGACACCAGCCTGGTCCAGAAATTGATGGTGCCTTCAATTATGTTCCTACAAAACCATTCAAAACCCTTAAAATTAGCCACAATATTGAAGCACAGAGCAGCCAATTATTTATTTCTTTAGAAATCCAGAATATTTTTAAGATGTAGCCATCTCAGAGAATTAAAAAGGAATAAATAAGTAAACAAGTCCTGTGAACCCTCCTTAAAAACAAAAACTCCCAACAAGATCTCAGCCAAGAGGCTGTGGGTGTACATGCTATGGATGGAGATCAGGTTGGCAATGCTTAAAAGAAGATGTATTTAAAAAAACATACAAACCAAACACACTAGAAGAAATCACTTCCCTGTGGCGAGTCAGACCATTCTGATGGAACATGTAAGACATAGTGAGGCTGTCAGAGTGGTGACTTTGGGACAGTCTTGTATTTGTAGAGGTGCTTAAAGAGCACCAAGCAAAGGCAGGGACTGCTCAGCCTTCTATGGATCCTGCTCTTCCCTTAGCTCTAAGGACATAGGATTCAGCCTCTGTGTCAGTTCAGTGTTCAAAACAGCTCTTCAAATTCACCATAAAACCAGATATACTTCATTTGGATCAGGTGCAGTGACATTAACACTGGGGGAAGTCCTGTTAATATTGTCCTTTCTCTGTCACAGACCTGCTGGGACACAAACCCAGTGGTGGTTCATCCTCCCTGGCCCCACTGGCCACAACACTAGCCACAGTGTTTCAAGTAGGGGCTGAGGGATCCACACTGTGGCTCTCACTGCACCTCCACTACCTAATTAGCCTGATCACTGCAAGCCACTTAATAAACCCAGCCTGGTTTGCTGAGGGCAGGGATAGATGGGATACTGGGAAGGAATCCTTCCCTGTGAGGGTGGTGAGGCACCGGCACAGGTTGCCCAGGGAAGCTATGTCTGCTCCATCCCTGGGAGTGTTCCAGGCCAGGTTGGATGGGGCTTGGAGCAACCTGGGCTGGTGGAAGGTTTCAACCCCCCATGGCAGGGGGGTTGAAACTAGCTTGTCTTTAAGGTCCCTTCCAACATAAACCATTCAAGGATTCTATGATTTCCACTCAGGACACAATTTGTGTTTCAGCTCTCTATGCAGGACTCGGATTAGGGTTCAGCTCAGCAACTCTCCTGGGCAGAGAGTGAGCTTCTACTGCACCTCCTGCTGTTAGGAGAAGTGGCAGAAAACCCATGGGGAAATGATAGTAGGAGCCAGCACAGGTTAGAGAAAAGCTGGCACACTAAAAAGCACAGGGCTCTCTTTTTCCCAATGCAGCTTTGGTGTGAATTAGCATCAGTGCTTTATTTCTTCCCCCTTTCAACTCCCACAGATCCTCACTGTCTCAGAGCTCACAATTCACCATCTGCCCTTAACCTTCTGTTTGTACTAAGAAACCCGTTGTAACTGCAACATCTTTTTATGCAACAATTGATAAAGCAGATAAGAACAAACAAGGAAATAGTGAGCAGGACACAGCCAAAAGCATCCTGCAGTGTTTCCTGTCACCTAACCACTGACTGCAAACAACCAAACCCCAAACACTTCTTTTGTCTAGAACTTCACAGTGTGTGAAAATAAACACATGGAAAATGCAATTCAAAAATACAGGAAAGGATGGAAAACTTACCAGGCTCTAACTTGATTATTTTTACAGCAGCCAGTTCTCCTGTATGAAGATTTCTAGCCTGAAACAAGAGAGTTGAGACATTTAATTATACTGCAAAGGCACCTCATGGAGTCTTACAAACTGTGCAGAGATATGCCATGATGTTGAGAGCAACCTGGGTGAGGATTATCTGGGTTTGGAATTAGCACAGCATCAACCTAGTTGGAATTATGAAGCATTTTTAAGGGAAGTTTGTGCCATCTGATCTCACTGGGGTGGTACAACAGCACTGTGATGTCAGACTGTCAGAGCACGGAGCACACAGAGCTCAACCACCTCTTGGTGCTAAACCTCAGGGTGCCCCCAAAGTGGAAGAGAGAGGTGCAGAGCAGGGAGAAGCACTGCAGATGCAGCACGGGTGACTCACAGCTCCCTGCTGAAAACAACCTCCCTCCAGCAGACAGAGAGAGACAAAGGTCCCCACGACCCTCAAGAGGAAGAGGTAAGAAGCTCCAATGAATCCTTTACAAAACTGTCCTCTCTGGATATGCTTCAAACTTCACACTGAGAATTCAGCACTGGAGGAAGATGTTACAGCAGCTTCAGATAGAGAGTTTTAAGAGGGATTTCATTAACACTTTTAATTGTAGTAACAAGAGCTCTAAATCACTTGGGCACTAAAGAGAGCTAAACTCTACTATTTTGGCCACACAACCAGATTCAGTTAGGCACTGTGGCACAGTCCCCTTTGGCTGATCATCCAAAAGGGACAGGAGTCTAAACCAAATTGTTTCATTAACCTAGCAAACATGCAGAGTCTTCTGAACAGGTGAAATCTGGTTAAGGAGTGGATTACAGACAATTGAGAGAAAACTGAACTAGGTGAAATCGATTTGGGCAGTACCTTAAGAGGAGGATGTAAAGCAAATTTGAGCCTGTGCAGGGAGTACAGGACAAAACACTTCTGTGTATGGACAAGAAGTCTTGACAACAGGTAAAGCAAGAACCTGAAGGTTGAATCCCTCTGTTTTACCAACACCAAGCCAAGCTTCCAAATAGGGAAAGGCTTTCCAGCCAGGAAAAAAAAACAACAAAACAAAACAAAACACCAAAAAAACCCAACAATAATTGGCCTTTCAAGGTCCTGCAGCACTAAGACGTGAGATGGGTGTCAAAATGCAGGCCAAGGACACAAACATGACTTAGCTGAAGTCAAAGAGAACCTTAACACCTGTACAACAAGCAAACATCTGAAGATCAAATCTCTGAACATAGAAGCAGTTATTTGCTAACCACAAAGGAAAACATTTACCACTTCTTAAAGTACCTGCCTACCAGAGGTGTTTTAGACTACAGCAAAATCCTTGGTGTCCTTCAACATCCAGAAGGAGAATAAATCCCAGCATGGATAAAGGATTAGGACCTCTGTGGTCCTGTTATGTGTAGCAATACCACTGTGAAACATTCCCATCAGGGACACATGCTGTATCTCAGTGAAACCAGGGAACTTCTACCATCCACACTTTTAGCCACATGTAGCTAAGCTGTTCAGATAAAGACAACTGCACAGTTTCCAGAACAGCTTCATTTCTGAAGTATGAAAAATATCATATTCCTTACAAATATTCCTTTTCCATATAATCAGTAACTGCCACTGCTGTGCTGAAGCCTGAAGGAATGGATACAGTCTGCCAAAGGTCTGCTTGGCTGGGATGGGAAGGTTTGGGCTGGAGATCACTGCAATTCCTGGCTCTCAGCTCCCACACACAACAGCCATAAAGCTCACTGAACTGTGTCCTGCTGCTCTCCAGTATCACCATTAAGTTTTTGCATATAACCTATAGCTTGGACATGGACTATTTTGGGTTTCAACCATTAAACCTTGCCTGTGGAACACAAAGTTCCTCACTGGGTTTGTATGTATTAACTAAGCACATCGAGTTACCTGAGCCACCGAGTTACCTAACTTACCTAAGACCAGTCTTATGGTCCTACAGTTTAACCTTCCAACCAGACACATTCTGAGTTGACGATACCAAAACCACACATGATCATTTACTTCTGTCCTGCCAGACCCAAAAGCAAAATGCCAAGTATTCCCTGATCCTCAAAATCCTTGTTTGGATGTTCACAGACACAGGGACTGTATCAGATCTTCAGTCTAGACAGTTGTATTGTGAGCATGCAGTAAATTACCCAAACTGCTTCCCAAGAGACACCAGATGTGACTGACTGATGCCTTTTGTTCTCTCACCTTGGCTTGCACCAGCCTTACACAGGTACACACAGCTCCATCTTTGCTCCTTCCCACCTGTCAGCTGAAAACTCAATCAATAATGAATTACTGCTCTCCTGCGCATCATTAAAAATGTAGGAAGGTGAGGGCTAAAAACTGGTTCTCCATGGTACACACCTAGATGTGAAAACTGTCACATCAGGATTCCTCAAGTCATTTTGAGACATGTTAGCTAAACAAATTCTCAGCTCATTTCCCATGGGTGACTAGTTTGCATAGTTCCATTTTTTTAAAAGAGAATTGTGTAGTTATTAAGGAAGTCACAGACAGGAAGACACTAGAGCAACATTGCTGCTTTGGGAATCAAACCTGAAATTTGACTACAAATTATATTTGACAAAAAAGTCCCTGATGTGAAGAATTAGTTAATGATCTAGTAATTTGTCTTAATGATATAATTCTTCACTGCAGAGGGGAAACTGAAGTAAACCTAAGAAATCACAGATCTTCTACTCATCTGACTTACATTTCAAAGCCTCCTCCCCATCCCCTGCAACTTTCTCAGTATATCAAGTCCCAATTTAAAATTAGATGCAGCCAACCAAAGACCATGGAAGCTGTTACTGCACATCAAGTAATCCACACCTGCCAGCTAACAAGTGTAGCTGCTGTTCAGTATCTCATGAGCTGCTATTGACAAGGAAAATTATCATTTATATGTATTTACCACATAAAGGTAACACATATGTAATATACTTTGATTACCTCTAATTCTAATATTTCCAGTATTTCAGTCCAACGGATGATAAAACTTGTCAGATTTCTTAGTGACTTTAAGTCTTCTGGCCTTGATTCCTTGAATGTGTAAGGAAGTCACCTAAGAACTCACCTTGACACTAGGGGTTAAAAGACCAAATTCCAACGTTGGAGCCCACATTTCCATCAGCAATGTGGTGCACCAAATTCCCAGGATATTTGCTGTAAGACTTTCTCTAGGAGGAAGACAGAGCCTCTGCTATCTGTAAGTATTGATCTGAATTTAATGAGACTCAAACCTGAAAATCATGTTCCACAATACTGATAATGAAAACTAAATACACAGGATTTTGGCAGAAGGATTGCAAAGCTGCAACAGGAAATGTGACCTACATAAGAATGGGACCAGAACAAGGATATACTTGAATGAGATGAACCACAGCCAAATTTATGTTGCTCAATGTCATTTGCAGAGTATATTTGCAGAGAAAGAAGAGCTAATAAGCACCAGCCTTTTCGTCACCCCTTCTTCAACCTCCTAGAGGATGAGTGACAGCATCCCAGTGAGCACAGCTCTTCCAGAATATTTTAGCAGCTGAATATTAACACCACAGAACATCACATGGAATCTGTGTTCAGAATAAAACAGACCACAAGTACTCCTCTATTTTGAACATCCCATTGCATTGCTGTAGTGACTGAGCACATCATATGTCACTTAAGTGACAGCTCTGTTAGTAGGACTGTGGGTTTGGGGAGCTGGGAGAGTTGTATCATATTACACACAAAGAATCATTGGGTTTTCCCACTGAGACTTAACTTTCTCCCCAGAACTGCATGAAGAAGCTGTTGTGGGACAGCGGAACCAAGGTGACACCCGTGGAGGTGACTGTGTGTGCTGCTTCCCACCGCACACCCAGACAACTCACATGAGAAAACACATTCTGGGTAGGACACTTTGTGTAGCCAGTGACCAGAAATAACACAGAAAACTGGTTTCAGAACCAGTTATTCACTCTGCACTCCTGTTTTATTTGTCTTGAAGAGTGCAAGCCAAACAATTCCACCCCAGGGGGTCCACAGTGCTGAGCCACGGGAGATGGTCAAAAACTGGAGGATCTTGGACATCTGAATGCAAGTTTATGTGCTCAGTGTCCTCTTCCAGCCACTTTCTCCTACACACTGAGGGAGAGAATGGGAAGATTCAGGCAGCAATATCACTCACAGCCTCCAAATTAGTATTTTCAGTGTCCATGGTGAAATCCCCTCCTCGCCCCAACGTCACTGTCTCATCTCCAGCCTTGGATCAACAGCTCGATTCACCAAAGAGCTGTTTGTTCAACCGTGTCTTCATTTAATCAAATCATAATTGCAGCTCCTGTGGCAACCCTCCCATGCCTCCTCATCTTATTCATTCCTTGCCAAGCTTCACTCACCAGTGACCACGATGTTTTGCTGCCTCGAGTGCTGCCTGTTCTCCCCAGTTACTGAATATCCCTTCAAAAGGCACCTGACCTCCTGCCCTGCAGCTGAAATAGAAGCTTCTCACCTGCTTTCTAGTTTCTGACCTCTTACACTTTGTAGCTCTTAACCTGCTCCATGTGGTTTAGAAATTCCCACTGTGCTGCATTTTTCCTTCCATATCTCAGATTTTTGAATTCACCTACCTTCACCTCTGAATTCACTCCTACCTAGAGCCTAGAGCTCTCAGCCAACCAAACTGACCCAAAGAAATGGCTCTCACCTGGGCTGCCCTAAATCCATGAAAACAGAATCCTTCCTTACACACAGGAAGCACAGCAGGTATTTAATTTGTGACGAAAAATGAGAATCCAAAAGAAACCTGATGCAAGATACCAGAACAAACCAAGACTACTGCAAATATGTACTAGAAGGCAGGGGCACAGAGGCCTTGGGACCTTGAGGATGCCATCACAACCAACCCATCTGTGGAGTAAAACTTCATGGAGCATCTGGCACAGTTTGGTATAACCACCAGACACTTCCAGCAGCACTTCAGCCATGAGCTTTCCCACCTCAGGATCTGGGTTTCACTTGGAGGTGTAGTATCCCTCTCCCATACAACACAAACATTCCCACGAACATGCCACATTCTTGTGTGTAACCCCACTTCAATATTGATCCTGTGTTCAAACTGGTCACACAGAGATGAGACATTTCTGTGCACGAAAGATTTATCTGGGGTTGGAAGAGGATGATCTTTAAGGTCCTTTCCAACCCAAACCATTGTGTGATTCCATGATTTCTCAAGATGAAGGCCCCTATTCCTCACTGCTGTTCCAAGCACACAAGGAGAAACTCTTAAGACCAGCTCGGGGTCCTGAGGCTTCCTGCCACACTGTGACCTCAACAGAGACCTGTCATGAAGGACAGCAAGTCCTGAGGGGCCTCAGCAACTAGAGTTGCAACACAACAACTTTGGGTGGTTTCATCATTTGCTTTGGGATTTTTTTGTGAACACACAAACAAACAGCCATAAAAATCAGTACCCGAGAGGCAATATTAAGAAATCCAATAGGAACTGCCAGACTGGATTAGGCTTCTGATCTGAGCAGTTTCACATTTATCCCTCAAGTAAGTGGCAAGTGATGTGTGAGAGAAGAATTTGGTCTCGGTGGTTGGTGACCTGCTGGTGTGTAAGAAAATCTGAATTACTTCCTAATGCAGAAGTTCCAAATAAATGTTCTGAGTGGTCATCATAATCAACTAGACAATTTTGCTTACTCTTATGATTGACATAAATCTGGCAGATTTAAGAAATGCTTTGTACACTGAGCTGAAAAACGATCAGGCAGCTAAAGCAAAGATCAGCAATGCTGGACAGACTCACACTGACTGGAAAGGAGAGGATTGTACTTCTCAAGCACCATCTCTTTACCAGCTGAATTTAACACCAGGATGCATAAAAAGTATGTAGCCAGAAAACTACTCAGAAAACCCACATTAACAGCACCAAGAGTTAATTCCTGTTGTATGAGCCTAGAATTGCTGTTCTGGAGGATACCACAGCCTTTTGTGGTCTTGTACATTAAGAAAGCACTTCTGTAAAAGAAACCAAACTTTCTGAAAGCTCTGAGAAACAAATGCCTTGAAAATCTGGAGGCAAAGGTTAACCCAAGGAGAGAGGCCAGGGCCAAACCAAATCTGCTGAGAGCAGACCCAGACCTCAGTGTCAGGATGGCATCAAGCAGAAGAATCACCTGTCCAGGTCCCCACATGGCTGCAGAACTCCTCTGCTTGTGCTCCAGCCAAAAATAGCAACTCCCACTACTGCTTTCCAGTTTTGGGGTGAGTAGGGAGCGTGCTGGTTCCTGTCCCAGCACCAGACCTCACAGCCTCAAAGCAGCCTCAGAAGACTCATAGGAATGGCACACAATCCATGGATCCTACTTCCTAGATGGGTATCTGTACCAAACCCACACAGGTTCAGTGCTAGGTCTGGGGTTTCCCCCCCCCCTTTTATATGAAACTAAATGAGTAAAACCAATCCAAAATTCCCCAAAGCCCTTTCCCAGTAGTAACAGAGTACTGGACTGGATAAAGGCCCCTCTGCTCAGTGCTGAGAGCATCTCTACCTAGTATCCCCTCCTTCACCTCTCAAGGTCTACAGATGAATTAAAAATATAGGAGGAACAAATGAGGATAGCTTAAAAACCAACAAAAAAAGTGGGACAACTCTGCCAAATGTTAATGCAAATCTTACTGGACAGGCTGAGTGAGATATGTGACAGACAGAAACTACTGTCACAGAGTCCCAGAGTGGTTTGGGTTGGGAAGAATTTAAAGACCATCAAGTTCCACCTCCTGCCACGGGCAGGGACACCTTCCACCAGCCCAGGGTGCTCCAAGCCCCATCCAACCTGGCCTGGAACACTCCCAGGGATGGAGCAGCCACAGCTGCTCTGGGCAACCTGTGCCAGT
>NW_008678645.1:47499-52548 GCF_000695815.1 Acanthisitta chloris
CAAAGCTTCTCTTGGCTGAACAATCCCAGTTCTCTCAGCCTTTCCTCATAGCAGAGGTTCTCCATCTGTCCCTCCCATTCAACTCTCCATTCCTCACCCCAGGTATGCCAGGACAGCTCAGCTGTGAGTCTGGCTACTGCTGGAAAAAGATACCTAAATATCACTACTAATTTTTAGGGCTGTTTATCTTTTAGGAGACAGAAGAACCCAGAGGCAATTGTTCACCCTGCAGTCTTCCAGCTGGAACTGAGAGATGGAGAGCAGTATGTCCCTCCCATTCAACTCTCCATTCCTCACCCCAGGTATGCCAGGACAGCTCAGCTGTGAGTCTGGCTACTGCTGGAAAAAGATACCTAAATATCACTACTAATTTTTAGGGCTGTTTATCTTTTAGGAGACAGAAGAACCCAGAGGCAATTGTTCACCCTGCAGTCTTCCAGCTGGAACTGAGAGATGGAGAGCAGTACCAGGCTCCTTTATAGCAGAGGGCACAGAGGCTTTTAGAAACCATTTCCCTAACAGAGACTTTATAGATTCAAGACACTAAAAGCGAATCATCTCTTACAACCATCAGTGTCACTACTTTTGGGGATAAACCAAAAACAAACAACCACACGCTAATTTTACTTTTTAGTTTATCCTGCAGTGGCATCACATAGAGAGCCATCACTTGGGATCTCAGAGCAGAATATTGTGCAAGGACAAATATTGACTTTGTGGGTGCTTTCCAGATGGACACTGCCACTCCTCATCCCTTGGAACACACATCAGCACAAGGCAGGAGACAAACTTCCCAGCTGTCACTCCCTACTTCCACGTTTACAGCACCTCCAGTTTCCCTCCTTGAAGGAACAGAGCTCAGAATGTACTTAAGTCCCAGGATTTAAATAAATTTCACATTAAAACCTGGATCCTAGTGCAGTAGGATCCACAACTGGCACTCCTAACCACAGCTGTAATGCAAATAAGGCTTAAATGTATTTACTTTTAGTGGCAGTTGGTGAAATTTAGATAGTGTATCTGGAATCAGGAGGAGGGAAACCTGCCTTTCACTCACACACTTCAGGCACTTTCTTACTCAAGGCCAATTAACTCAAGCAATAAGGGATTAACAGCTCATTAATGATGTTAGGCCAACTCCTTTTATTCCAGCTCAGAAAACCAGACCGAGGATTTGTAGAGGCAAAGTGGCTTTGCAGGTCTCAACAGCCACCAAAACATTTCATTTTCATTCCTGGCAATAATTATTGAAGGACAAAGATCTGTGGTAAGAGAAATGCACATCTTAACATTTATATAGAGAGATAAAAATAGCAAATTAAGGCAGTTAATACATCCAAGCAGAGGTTGGTTATTCTCCTATGAAATTTTCTTGGCAGATCCTCCTTTGCAAAATGTTTGGCATTATTCTTCTCAAACTGAAAAGCTAAAGCTAGAAACAGACTCTGACCACAAAAATACTATTTAGCAACTAACGCAGCACCAAAGATACAAACAAATACCACATGAGAAAATCATTTTTATAAAAGCCCAGATTTTTGCTCAGCTGGAGCAGAACAGAAGCAAAAACCAAACCAAGAAAGAACTTTTTCAAGTTACGACCATGTGCATTAAATGGGTTTGAAAAGCTACTGGAAATAGCTCACTTTCCTGAGGAATAATAAACATTTTTGAACATAAGATGATGAAAATCAAAGAATGCCCATGGAGCTGCTGATATAATTCAGCAGATGCCCAACAGCTTTACTGGGTCTAAAACAGGGGAAAGAAAAAAGAACAAAAGAAAATATACCTTCAAATACACAATTAAGCTACAAACCCAGCTGAATTTTAGAAGGGTTTATTCACTAGAAAATAGCAAGAATAAATGTAAAGCAATTGTATGTTGAATGCATGGACCATCACATAGAAAAACCACAGTATTATGGAGTGCATACTCAAGCAACATGAAAAGATTACGTATCAGCTGCAGGGGAATTTATTTATTCCTCAGAGATGAAAGAGCTAAGAGATATGACAGCCAAAATACCTGAAAGAAAATAATCTGTCTCTTCTTTTCACTGACAGAAAAAGAATAATGTGGCTTTCTAGGCAGGGAGAAAAGTCTCTAAAGGAAAAGGCAATGGACTGCTTGGATTTTTTTAAGTTAAAACCTAAAGAATAAGACCATCGTTTTACTTCTTTAGCAAAGAAAAATAAATTTTTCACTGCTTTGTAACCATGAGCTAACAAACAATAAGATGTGTCACTTCAGGCAGGCAGCACTGAGGAACGACCTGGCATTTTAAAGGGGAAAAAAATGGAATTATGGGATTGTAACTCATTGAATCGACCCTTTCAATCACAGGTTACAAATCTGTATCAGCTCCTTTTCCTTATCCTAATTTACCTGATAGAATCTAAAGAGCTGCAGGTGAAAAATGTAGAGTTAAGCAGAAAAATCTAACTCCAATGAAGCTGTTCAGTAATCACCTCCTTAAAATTTCAGTTCCTCAGAGAAACTCAGTTAGAAAATTAAAAGGAACAAGCCATAAAGTCTTGATGAAGAAAAGAGGTGTGGGTGTTTTGCTCTTTGTTGTTATTGCTAAATAAAACAGTGACCAGAACAGAAAGAATGAATTAAAAAGCAGCTGTGTAATCAAAGAAGTTAAAAGAAAATTGATGAAAAATAGGAGCTGGGAGATTCTTTCTCTGTTCTACAATTTTGCCTGGTTTGCATCTGTCCTGTATCAATTGTCACCTCCTTGGGGTGGGAGATGGGTGAGAATGGGGATTTCTCTCAATTAATGAGCTACTTACTGCAGTGTCTCTGCTGCTTCCTGCACTGCCACTGTTTCTACTAAAGCCCAACATCTACTGATAACCTTCACTTCACGGTGATGAAACAGCGATCAGCAATATTTCTAACTCAGTAGAAAACTCAAAATCACAGCCTGGAATTCTGTGAAAATAAACTGAAATTAGACTTTTAGTACGTTTTTCAATGAGGAAAAAGAGCAGTTCTAAATGTGCCAGTACATTGGAAAGGTTAAGGGTAAAATATGCTTTGCACTTATGCTGATGAAGTAAAGAGGAAATATGCTGCTGTTTCATTACAGATGAGAGCTGAAAACCATGCACGTTATCTTATCCTCTTGTGCTTTATTTTTAGCCAGAAAGGAGGAGAGAAACTGGTTTGATTTTTCTTTAAACTGCTTTCTCAATTTTGACAGTGCCACTCATTTAAATGACATCACTTGAAAAAAATAATCTTTTTGATGTCACTTGAAAATAAGAATCCTTTTCTGCAGCTAAATCTACAGACACTAAGCACCAGTTTCACTTCAGTCACCTGATTTCAGTGACTTCCTCACTTGACTGATTCAACTTTCTTTGAAACATGAACCAAAACCAAGCTTCTCAAATAATATCCATTATTAGAAAATGAGAATATTACAGGAAATTAGGTCTGACGATTTAATTGGAATTTTAAAGAAATATTTTAAGATTTTAATATCCTTGAGAACATTTTCCATCTTGCCTTATTCCCCTTTGTTCCGAAATAATTGGACTTGATGATCTTAGGGGTCTCCTCCAACCTTGATGATTCTATGATTCTGTAAATGTTTTTTAAAGTTGCCTTTGCTTGATCCCTGGGGAACCCTCCAGGCATGTCCCTCCATCCCAGGAAGCTGCTCAGCCTTACACTGCTCTCCAGCTCCTCACGCCTACAGTTCCCATCCCCAACAAATGCAGACCTCAGCCCTCACCAGCTGTGTGCATTTTCCATGGACCAGCCTTCCTGAGCCAGACACCACTCAGGAATGTGTCTGAGAAGCTGGAGGAAATCATGTCAGGGACTTCCCTCTTCCCAAAACTACTCCTCAGCTCTGCTCTAGGAAGCGCAACAGGCACACAGGAAAAGATACTTATAGAATCCCAGAATGGTTTGGCTTGGAAAGACCTTAAAAACCATTTAATTCCAACCCCCTGCCATGGGCAGAGACACCTTCCACTAGCCCAGGTTGCTCCAAGCCCCATCCAACCTGGCCTGGAACACTTCCAAGGATGGGGAATTTCACATCATGCTTTCACAGAGCAAAGCCACAGCCTGTCTATCCTCCTCCACCCCTACAGGAGCTGCCTCAAGCCAGCACCGTCTGTCCGTACTCAAGACATCCCACTGCAAGATTTACACCAATCTCAACACCCACAGGCTGAGAGAAAGGAAAAATTCATGTTCCTGTACCCTGAGCAGGCAGTCAGCTGACTGCTGAAGCCATGGTAGAGCATGAAATGTTCTCAAGATCTCCCTGTCCATGCTCAAATCCCTTTTCCCCCTGCTTGATACTGTGAGCCAAATTGAAAACAGACTCTGTGGACAGGAACTGTTTGGCAAAGTTGTAAAGCTAATCCAAAAGGGAGTCATGCCTCTTCTTCACAGTTAGCCAAGCAGCAGAGGATCAGAACTCAAACAGTGCTTTAAAGTTAATCTCAGAAACTGCTTATCCTGTCCCAGTTGCTGCCCCAGACTCCTCTGGGCACTGAGCACTGTGGTCTATGCCTCAGACTACAGCTGTGAATACCTGCAAGGGAAAGAATCACAGAATTTAAGGGTCAGAATGGACCTCAGAGAACACCCAGTCCCAACCTTCCCTGCCCTGGCCAGGGACACCTCCTCACCAGATCAGTTTGCTCAAGGCCTCATCCGCCTTGGCCTTGAACCCTGCCAGGGTCAGGGCAGCCACCACATCCCTGTGCAACCTGTGCCAGTGTCTCACCACCCTTAGAGTAAAAAACTTTTTCCTGACATCCAACCTAGACTTTCCCTCCTTCAGTTTGAACCCATTACCCCTTGCCCTATCACTGCAGTTCCTAACACAGAGTCCCTCTCCAGCTCCCCTGTAGGCCTTTCAGATATTGAAAAGTTGCTATGAGGTCTTCTTGCAGTCTTCTCTTCTCCAGGCTGAACAGCCCCAACTTCCTCAGCCTGTCCTTGTAGGGAAGGTGCTCCAGTCTTCTGATCACAACAGCTGCTTGCTGCAACAGTTCCATGGCCTTCTTATGTTG
>NW_008678646.1:0-204 GCF_000695815.1 Acanthisitta chloris
GATGATCCAGGGGTCCCCTCTGTGACCCCCCCAGTGCCCCCACCACCCACCCACTGCTGCGGGACCGGCTGGCCCACTGAAGCAGCACCAGGATGGGGGAGCACAGGCCTTGGCGGCCGTGGAGCAGCACGTGGAGGATGAGAACATCAAAATGATCCTCAGGATGGAGATCAGACTGCGCTCCAAGGACAGCTGAGACTCCTC
>NW_008678646.1:253-2219 GCF_000695815.1 Acanthisitta chloris
GGAGCTGCCACTCCAGGCTGGATGGTGGGATCAGACTTGGACTGGTTATGGTGTTTGTTTGTGTGTGTGCTGAGCATGGAATCTATGTGTGTCACTTGAGGTCATGTCACCTCCTGTGTCCACCTGCCCTTGGGGCCAGGCACCAGCTGAGCCCTGGATTTCCTGGGAGATGGATACTGTGCCCCCCCCAGATGGCAAATCCCTGCCAAAGGCAGGTTGGGCAGACTCACACCCAGCCCTCCTCCTCCTTGTGCTTCCAGCTGGAATTTAAGCACCTTGGGGGGATTTTAAGCCCCTTGGCTGTGACCTTGTGGTGGGGAGGGCTGGGGGGCTGTGCCAGACCACTCCCCATGAGCACCTTAAGCCTCTTAGGGGCTTCTCCTTGGGGAGGGTTTGTGGAGGCAGCGTGAGGCTCTGAGCACGTGGAGCACAGCAGCCTTGTGTCAAGGACACTGCCTCTGGTATCACATCCTGTGGTGCCTTTTCCTCTTGGATTCTTTCTGTCTCCATCCTAAATCCCCATAAATTTGGCCCAACACATCCTCCTCCATCCTGGGGGACTCACAGCCATCAAGACCCCCACTGACCCCCCATCATCCCAGGATGAGCTCCCCAAGGAGCCACCAAGCTCTTGAGTGTCACTAAGAAACCCCAGTTAACAGCCAGGCCCTGCTCTCTGCCAGGGAAGTAGCTGTTTCTGCATGGAAAACACTCAGGATCCCTCTAATCCTATTTGTTGGAGCCCAACTAATTGCAATTAGTGGCAGGGGCTGAAGTTCAATTAAAGTGTGCTGAGATTATTCCAGTTTTAATTGCTTTAGTGCTGGATTAAGGAAGCTTTGGAGTGACACCTCTGTGGGCAGGCTGGACCCTGTCTGGATGGATCCAGGTGGTTCTGGGAGGGCATCCCCTGTGCCAGGATCCCCATTTGGGCCAGGATTGAGGCTGGAATGGGAGTGCCATTACTCCCACTGGGATTGAGGGGCACTGGGAGGATCTCGGGGGGAGTGGGGGATCCCCTAGGAGACACAAGACAGGATCCCCTGCATGGGATCCACTGCCCATCCAAACATCCAGTCCCAGCAGTACTAATCCAAACACTCCCTCCCCACCCAGAGCTAGGGGAAGGACACAGGATTACCCCTTGGGAAAGAAGGGAGATAAATAATCCTATTACCCCCAGGCAGGATAAATCTCCCTCCCCGAAAAGCCACTCAGAGCACCTCTGGGGTGGAAGGAGCAGCACGGAGGGAGCAGCTCTGGCCTCGGGGACTGTGTGAGTCGAGGGGTTTCCAGCTGTGGGGTGGGATGTGGTGGTGCTTTGCTGTTGTTCCTGCATCCAGGAACATCCAGGTATCTCCCTGGATTGGATCCTGAGACATGGTGTTGCTTTGCTGCTGTTCCAGCATCCAGGAACATCTCCCTGGGTTGGCTCTGTTCTCCCCAGCCCCATGCCCACCCTCCAGGCTCTGCAGCTGGGCTGAACACCTCATGGTGATGCCAGAGCTGGGGTTTGTCCCACAGAATTCCCACTCCCAGTGTCTGGAGGAGGGATAGAGCCCATGTGCCTCTCTCTGCTCCCTCTGCCCCCCTCACACCACAATGGTGTTCACAGCCAGGTAAACCCCATGACAGTGGGGCAAGCCTGGCAGTGCCATGAGAAGTCCCAGGTGTCACATCCACACTGGGATGGAGGACAAGGGATGAAGGAGCAGCCCCAGGGGGTGGCAGCAGTGTTGATGCCCCCCAGGATGCCCTTCCCTGCCTTAGGGGATTAGTGAGCTGAGTTGGGCTGACTCAGGGGTGCAGGGAGGAGGCTCTCAAAGCCGCTCAGGGACAGGGTGGGAGGAGGATCTGGTGCCCCCCATGTCCCCTCCAGCAGGAGTGAGGAGCCATCCCGTGGCAGCACTGGATCTACAGGGAACGCTGTGCCCTGGGACAGGCTGCCAGCACCCACAGCCATGAG
>NW_008678646.1:2243-2984 GCF_000695815.1 Acanthisitta chloris
AAGTCGGCCACGAGGGTCACTGGGGGTCCTGCCACTCCCAGGAAGGGACCCCCCAAGTTCAAGCAGAGGCAGACGAGGCAGTTCAAGAGCAAACCCCCCAAAAAGGGGGTGCAGGGGTGAGTGGGGAAGGGCCCTGGGGTGGGGGAACACAGCCTGAGGAGGCGTGGGGCTGCCTGGGGGGTCAGGACAGACATTCCTTCTCTCCTTACAGGTTCGGTGATGACATCCCAGGCATGGAGGGGCTGGGAACAGGTATGGGGGTCCAGTCCCCACCCTTGGCAGTGGTGGGGATTGGGACTCCAGGGCTGGGGGGGTCACACTGCCACAACCTCTGTCCTCTCCCCAGACATCACCGTCATCTGTCCCTGGGAAGCCTTCAGCCACCTGGAGCTGCACGAGCTGGCTCAGTATGGCATCATCTAGGCTTTAGGCAGGCCATGGCCATGGTCACGGTCACCTGCCTGTAGTGCTGTGTAGGTAGAAGCTGCCCTGTCCATGCTGTGAGGATCAGCTGGGACAAATGCTCATTAAACCTCCAAACAAGTGCAGGAATTGGTGTCGTGGTCTGGGGGTGCAGGGGGGTGTACAGGGAAAGTGTTCCCCATGGCATGGACAGGGCACAGACAGGGCTCAGGTGTCTGACAAGGTTTATTTGAGCAGGACACACATCCCCACCTCTTACTCCCACACCCTCACAGCCACAATGTCCCTTAGCACCCTGAGTGCCAGGAGGGCACACAC
>NW_008678646.1:3119-4414 GCF_000695815.1 Acanthisitta chloris
TCCTGGTGTTTTCTCACTGGCATTTTCCAGCGGGTCCAGGCAGCAGGAGGAGGGAACACTGCAGGCCTGCACTCCTGGGGCACTGCAGTTGAAGTACCTGCGGGATGGACATGGGTTGATGTGTGTCCATACACCTTTGGGGAGCAGGGATGTGGTCTCCATGCCCCCCAGACACAGAGCTGGATACCAACTTTGGGTTCAATTTATCCCTCCCTTCTCCAGGCTTTCCCAGGGCTCCCAACACACACCCCCAGGTCCCAACCCATCCCTCTCTTTTCCACACTGTCCCATAGCTTCCAACACCCCAACAAGAGTCCCCCCAGCCAGAGACCCCCCAACAAACAGGGTCTCCAGCCCCATGGTAAGGAATGGGGTCCCTCATACACCCCTGACTCACGGATTGGCCTCCCAGTCACGGTAGGATCCGAGCCCACAGCACTGGAGGTTCCTCTGCACCTCATCCACCAGGAATTGCAGGTCAGGATCATCCTGGTAGCGCAGGAGGCAGAGCAGCAGCACATCCCGGAGTGCATCCCGGAGCCTCCGCCGTGCCAGCAGCAACAGGAGCCCTCCCAGCACCTCCAGCCCCCCAAAGACTAGCAGGGCACCCAGGAAGAAGCGCAGCAGGCAGGGGTTGGCACGGAGGGCACCGAGGCAACCAGCCAGGGACAAGGCACTGGCCCCCAGCCCTGCCAGCACGAACAGCAGCATCGGATCTGAGCCCAGCGGTGTCCCCCACGTCCCCCCACTCAGGGGGCCCTTGGCCAGCAGCCCCCACACCCCCACGGCCAGGGCCACCAGTCCCAGCAGGAGGAAGAGGAGGTTCCAGAGGAAGGCGAAGTAGCGCACACACTGGCTGAAGGGGCTTGGTTTGGGGGGGACAGGGTACCACACCCTGGGGTGCTGCTGGGATGTGCCACCGGCCAAGGAGTCACCATCATCATCATCCTCAGAGGAGGAGTAGGGCAGCTCCACCAGCTTGGATGCCTGGACAGACAGAAGAGTCACTCACAGCCCCCCAGAAATTGCCCCCCCCCCCTTGTACACTCTCTCCCACAGCCACAGGCTCCTGCAGACACCCTGCACACCCTGCTGAGCCTCCCCACACCCAGCCTAGCCTCTAACCCTGCCCATCACGGGGGTCCAAGCAGATGGGGAGCACAGGGATGTACCCCAGAAATCCTGCCCCTAAGGGACTCCTAGATCCATCCCTATGGAGACCCCCAGGGATGCAGGGTGGGGAGAGCAGCGTGGTACCCAGAGGCTAGGGGACATGGTGGGAGGGGAATGGGGGT
>NW_008678646.1:4430-5410 GCF_000695815.1 Acanthisitta chloris
TGGGGCAGCAGCCGAGTGCTCTCCCCGTGGGGCTGGGCCAGGCAGCCTCTGCTCAGCGCCATCAGCACCACCTCGTGCCCAGACCCCAGTCACACTCCCATCATGTGAGGGGCTGTGGGCAGGCTTAAACCGAGCTCTGGGTGCCGCCCCACAGCTGGGCACGGTCCTCCACCCCTCCCCACAGCTGCCCCCCATCCCCTGCCACCGAACGAGGGAGTAGAACTCCCATCACAGCACTTTGGCATCAAGCACAGCATTCCCAATGCGCGAGGGATGCTCTGCCAAGCTCCATTCCCAGCTCCAAACACTCCGGTCTCAGACATAGAAATCATACATATCCACTAATTTCCAGACATATTGATAAATCATTTCCCTAAATTATTATCCTAACCCCACCCCTCATTAGAATATCGTGTACGCTCATTAAATTGAGGCTGTGGTCCCAGGGGGTCCCAGGGCTCTGCTTTTGTGACCACCTAGCAGCTTAGTCTGTGAACTTTGGCTGCTCTCCCTGTGCCTTTAGTCCTTCTATTTCTGGGCTTTTGCCTAGGTCAGGTGTACACATTGATCACATCTTTGTTCTCCTATCTTCTTGTTCCAGCCATTCGTCTCCTGCTTCCTGCTCAGTGAGCATGGAGCCTAAAACACACAGCTCCCCATTTCTAGCCCAGTAAGCACATCCTACACATCTGCTTTTCATTATCACCCAGCACATAGAGTCCCACATTTCTAACCCAGGTAACGTGTCCTACCCACTTTGCTTTAATTGCCCAAGGGCAAAATTCTCTAATACACTTTGTTTTAATTATTGTCCAATAGACATCAATTAATAATAAAAATAATAGGTATAATATAGAATTAATAGATATATATTATATATTGCATAGTATTGTTTAGTATATATAATGTACTATATATTAGACATAATAGACAGAAGATATGCTAAATATTATATTGTATAATATATAGTAGATATAATG
>NW_008678647.1:0-2002 GCF_000695815.1 Acanthisitta chloris
ACTGATCTTCCTTTTGACTGTCCTCTGCCTGACTCTCTGGGTCCAGAGCCTCATATCTGTTCTTCAAGGGTAACTGGGGAGGTGATGGGGGTCAGGTGGGGATTCTTTTACTTCTTCAATCAGGGATCTGTTTCTATTCCCCCCCATCTACTTGGTTTGCTCCCTCTGCCTGATGGCAGAAGGGGCAAGACTTCACCACCTCCTGATGAACTTCTTTTTGGATTGGAAAGGGTCTGACTCCACCAGTCTATTCCCCTTTCACTCTCCCTAATGCTTCTTAACCTCTCTACTTCTTCCTCGAGCTCTGCCATCAAGCACAGCAAATCATTCACCTGCTCACACTGTACACAGGTGTGACTCACACTGTCCTTTGAAACTAATGCCAGACCAAGGCACCCTGTGCAGCAGTGACCTGAACAGCTGTGTCCTGCACGGAGGGCTCTGTCTGGGTTTTTTGTTTGAAGAAGGTGCCAACATTAGTTTTGATGCATCAGATTATCAGAACTGAGCTGTATGGACTTACAGTATATTCAGGACCTCGAATTTTAGGAAAAAAGCCCAACTTGCAGCTGTTCAAGGAGTTAGTCAATAGGACTCCCTGGGAAACTGTCCTCTGGGAGTGTAACAGAGCTGGCAGATCTTTAAGGGCACTTTCCATAGAGCACAAGAGTTAGTGATCCCCAGGTGAAAGAAATCAGGCAAAGAAGGCAAGAGACCATCATGGACGAGTGAAGATCTGATGTCCATACTGAAAAGAAAGAAGGAAATACACCAGCATCGGAAAAAGAGACAGGTAACCTCGGGAGACTATAGGGACACAGCTTGGTTGTATAGGATGGGGTGAGGAAAGTCAAGGCAAAGATGGAGCCGAACTTGGCAAGGGATGCAAAGAATTACAAGAAGGGCTTCTACATGTATATCAGTCAGAAGAGGAAGCTTAAATAAAGAATTTACTCTATTCTGTAAGCAAGACTGGCAAACTGGCAATAATGTATGAGGAGATGGCTGAGGTGCATCACAGAGAAGCTGATGAAGTATGGGCTGGAGGAGCAACCAGTGAGGTGAATTGAAAACTGGCTGAATGGCTGGGCCCAGAAGTTTGTCATCAGTGGTACTGAGTCTAGTTTCAACTAGTCCAAAAACTAGTGGTGTATTCCAGGGACCAATCCTGGGTCCAATCCTACTAAACATGATCTGAAAGATGGGACTGAGTGTATGCTCTGCAAGTCTGTTGAAGATGTGAAACTGTGAGGAGTGGATGATATGCCAGAGGGTTGTGCTGCCCTCTGACAGACTGATGTTCACAAGCTGAAGAAATGGGCTGAAAGGAATCTCATGAAGTTCAACCATGGAAAATGCAAATTTCTGCACCCTGGGGGGAACAACCCCATGTGCCAGTACATGCTGAGGGCATGCCAGTGCAAAAGCTTTTTGCAGAAAAGGAATCCCCATGTTGAACATGAGCCAGCAATGTAACATTGCAACAACGGGCCTGCATTAGAAGGAGTACTGCCAGCAGGCTGAAGCAGGTGATCCTTCCTCCTTCCTCAGTACTGCTAAGGACATATCTGGAGTCGTGTGCCTGGTTCTGGGCTCCCCAGTCCAAGAGAGAGATGCACATACTGGAGAGTGTCCAACAAAGGGCCACTAAGACGATGAAAGGACTCATGTATGGGGAAAGGCTGAGGGAGCTTGGACTGTTCAGACTGAAGCAGAGAAGGCTTGGACAAGATTTTATCAATATACATAAACACCCAAAGGAAGAGTGTAAAGAAGACACAGTCAGACTCTTTTCAGTGGTGTAAGGTTAGAGTTTGGTTTTGGCTTTTTTTTAACTGTGTGGGTAATTGAGCACTGGCACAATTTGTCCAGAGAGGTTTTAGAGTCTCCATCCTTGGAGATATTCAAAAGCTGTCTTGACACAGTCCTGGGCAACTAGCTCTAGGTGCCCCTGCTTGAGCAGAAGTGTTGGACCAGAGGACCTCCAGAGGGTCTGGCCAAC
>NW_008678648.1:0-541 GCF_000695815.1 Acanthisitta chloris
CACCAGTCAGGCCGGACAAGGGGGCACGGAGCATCCCGGGCAGGGCGCGCCGGAACCCGGTGCACCAGCAACGCCGTCTTCTCCCCACAGTCCAATGGCACCCGTGCGCCCGTGGAGGTGGTGCTCATGGAGAGGGTGGGCTCTGACTGCCCCAGAGTCATCCAGCTCCTGGAATGGCACGAGCTGCGGGACGGCTTCGTGCTCGTGATGGAGCGTCCGGAGCCCTCCCTGGACCTAGCTGAATTCATCCACCCGCACCAGGGTCTGCCTGAGAAGATGGCACGGTGGGTGTTCCGCCAGGTGCTGGAGGCTGTGCAGCACTGCACCCGCTGCGGTGTCCTGCACCGGGACATCAAACCAGATAACATCCTCCTCAACCTGGACAATGGCGACGTCAAGCTCATCGACTTCGGATGCGGCACCTACCTCCAGGACAAGCTCTACACCACCTTTGCAGGTGAGCCCACAGCCGGGGTGATGCCCCAGCCCCAGGCATTGCATGGCCCTGCCTAGTCAGGCCCCAGACATTCCCCCCTTGGCC
>NW_008678649.1:0-1554 GCF_000695815.1 Acanthisitta chloris
CAGCAGGTCTAGCAGGGCCCCACCCTTGGCCGGCTCATCTACCAGCTGAAGTAGGAAATGATCCTCTATGCACTTGAGGAACCTCTTAGACTGCCTTTTCTCTGCTGTGTTGAATTTCCAGCAGACATGCAGCAGGTTAAAGTCACCCACAAGAACAAGGGCTGGTGATTTTGAGACATGCACCAGCTGCCTGTAGAGTAAATCATCACCCCCATCCTCCTGATTGTGTGATCTGTAACAGACTCCCACCAAGATGCCAGCCTTGTTGGCCTTCCCCCCAACATTTTTTCAGATGTTTACCTTTTCTGAGTGCTCTTTTCACATGGTGGTATCTACTGACTCAGCACACTGTCTAGAAGGCTGCATCCTCCCAATGCCTTTAAAAAGAAGTTTCTACAATGGACTTAGCTTTTAGTTCCTGCCTTCTGCTAGATGTTGCTCTAGTTTTCTTGATTCTTTTACTGTGTTTTGCATTTAACCAAAAAGTACTTTCAATGCTTTTTGTGCTTTCTCAAAAATACCTTTCTGCTTTTAATAACTTTTTCCCCTTATGTTGGTATTTAGTTATGCCAGTATCCTTTTGCCTTTTCTCAGCAATTTATACTTTTTTCTTGGGCAAGTGCTATGTATTTTCCCTGTACTTTTGCTATGAAGTCCTTAAGTATCAGCCAGAAACATCTGAAAGTACACACCTGGCCATCCAATAGATACAAAACTGACTCTGCATTCTATCATTCTGCTCATTTGCTCAGCTTAGTGAAGATGGATGGATTTCAAATGCCATTTTAATTTCCTCCTAAATGCTCCAAAACTTTCTCTGGGGTGTAATTTTCTGCTTGTTTGAGCTGGGATAGAGTTGATTTTGTTCATAGTTGCTAGTATGGGGTTGTGTTTTGCATTTGTGCTGTGTTTTTGTTATTGCTGGGAAGTGCATGCACAGCACCAAGAACTCTTTCTGCTCCTCATCCCACCCCACCAGTAAGCAGGCTTGGGGGTACCAGAAGTTGGTAGGAGATACAGCCAGGACAAATAGCCTCCAATGACCAAAAGATATTCCGTCCCATATGGGGTCATGCACAGCATATAAATCTGAAGAAGGAAGGTGGGAGCATTCAGAGTGATGGTGTTTCTTTTCACAAGTCACTGATACACATCATGTAGCTCTGCTTTCCTGAGGGCAGCTGAACACCTGCCTGTCCACAGGAAGCGGTGAATGGATCCCTTGTTTTGCCTTAATGGCATGTGCAGCTTTTGCTTTCCTTGTTAAGCTCTATCTCAGCCCATGAGTTTTCTCACTTTTACTCTTCTGATTCTCTTCCCCATTCCACCAGGGAGTCTAAGTGAGCAGCTGTGTAGGGCTCAATTGCCCACTGGGGATTAACCATGAAAGACTCTCAAACCTTTGGTTCCTTGGAGGTACTTCTTCCCTTTTACTGCCCTGGTCCCAGATCCCTATAGAAGCTTGCATACCTGCGGCTTAGTTGTCATTGTAGCTGCTCAAGGACTGTGAGTAACTCAATCGAAGGGCTGTGCTCTCCCATCTAACATTAGGGA
>NW_008678649.1:1572-7295 GCF_000695815.1 Acanthisitta chloris
CATCTCACAATTGTGTGTATAGCAAAGATGAGATTTGATTCTTTTGTTATGAAGTGTGTAAGATTACAAGACTTCGTATGACATACTACGAAATTCAACTTTCGTTTGGGAACATAGCAAATAAGAAACAAGGGACTGTGCTGGAATTTGTGTATTTGCTCTTCTATCAAGCATAATCTGGTATTCACACTCACAAGTGTTGTTCAGCTACTGAAGGCTAGTAATCTCACTTTTTTTTCTTCAAGTGAAAGTCCAGTCTCTTTTGTACTCTGTCCCTATCTTTACCTTCTCTCATGTTGAGTCACACTGAGAGCTAGATGCTTTTTCAAAAAAATGTTAGAGAGAAATGGAGAAATATTACAGCAATTTTCATACTTTTATTATCAGAAGTCAGCAAAATTGTTAATTTTTAATAGGATCACCAGGATTCTATGGTTCATCTAAATTCTACGTTTTCCCCAATAATTCTCATTCTTGCCATGAAGTTATATGGTCATTGTTTGTACATAATACCAGCTGGAATCTGTTCTCATTTGCATTAAATCAATCCAAGGGCAACTGCACTGGACTAATGAAACTGAAATCAGAACCTGATATTTTTGCAATTCTTGGGTCTGCACTTTCCTACAGAGTCCCAAAGTACTTGTCAAACACAAACAGTATTTATCATGCTCTCTTGCTAGTACAGCAACTACAGTCCCCGAGACATGTGAATGTAGTGACTGCTCCCTAATATCCATGTCTTAGAGAACCTTGCACTGCATTGTCATGGTGCCTTAAAAATTGGGTGTACCCTAAAAGATAGGAAGGTAACTTATGCCATGCACTGAAGACCTGCACATGGACCAGACACAGTCCTCAGTCCCTGGCCTACTCTGCATTCTGTATCTGTGTGCACGTCTGTGGGTGCATAACAAATGCCTCAACAGTCATCTAGAATACATGCCACATGTAGAAGCTACACTAATTTAGTGACAGAAACAAGACGTGTGTGATCCACATGACACTTTTTACATGCTAAAACAGAGAAGAAAAATTTTCAGAGCAAACTAGGAACATAAATATTTCACAATAAACCAAGACTTGACAAAATATATTACTTTAACATTACTTATGCATAAATTGTTATGTCATAATTTGTTTTTACTAATCCCTATCTTAGTGGATCAATATTAATAGCACACACCTCTATGTGGTTCTGCTCAAACAGTATATACTGCTAATAATAACTCTCACTAAAAGATTCAATTAGTACATACTATCACATTTCCATACCGTATCCTTGAGGCATTATTGCAGCTTCAACTACAACAACATAAACGTCTTTTTCCTTGTTATACTTTTAATAATGAGATTAAGATGATAGCTCCAATCATAGTAACTAGATAAATATTCTAAGTGGTTATTTTTGCACTGCAAAAATATAGATTCTAGCAACAGAAATTTTAGAGCACTGAAAATTTAGCTGAATGAAATGACAACTCCTGTCATCTCATAGAAATTTAGTGAAGATTACCAAATGGCATCAGCTAGCCAGTAGGAAACAAGATGCAAAAAGCAATTTAAAGGGAATTGGTTTGTTGTGGCCTTTATCCTAAGGTCCCACATTACAAATTAAGTTTCACTGGCAGCAGCTAGTGCTGTATCTTTTAAACATTCACCTCTCATAGCCTGCTAAGGGATAAACAGCACTTTATCTGGCTATTTCTCTATTCCCACAGAGTTTCTGTTTTCCTAGAAGAAAATCTGCTTCCATTAAATAATAGCAAAACTCCAATTGATTTGAAGACAAAACATAAAGTAAATGTTAGATTACTTTAAGACTCAGTTTTAAAAGATAGAGAGAGTACTACCCAATTTGGACAAGAAGAGAAACAGTAACACTAAGCCACAGCATCTTGCCTGGCAATTTTGCAGTCATTCAGTGGCAGAACAATGATTGAGATGTGTTAGTTCCCATTTGAACATCTAAATATCCCAGTTTTCACCTGCCTTTTTGATAAAGTTATCTGCTTCTGTTGCTGGGTTTCCAGCATGGCCACAAAACAGCACAATGGAGGCAACATAGGTATAAGAGCAGCATAAGAAAGCCTTTTCTCAGACAGCCTTCTGCTGAATTTCTTCATGAATCTACTCAGAGAAATTCAGATTAAAAAAAAAGAAACTCAGAACTCCAATGTTTCACCATTTAAAAAATATCATTGTCTTCTTTTTTCATATTTTCATCATAACATTATGTCCAAACATCAGTAACAAAAAGGTGGAGGAAAGAAGTTGGCTGTGAAAGTTGGAACCCTTGGTGCAAACAAGCAACTAAATATATCAGTCATGACAAGAAGGGTCCTAAGAGGAAAAAAATCTGTAATTTTTCTTCTAAAATTCCCTTGTACACAAATATCTAACAAAAACTGAAGAGAAAGCAAGAGCAGAATGTTTTAGCCAAATGTTGTGCAATATTTCTTACATTTCTTTATAGAAGAAACCTATTTAACTGTGCTCAGGTTTTCTATGATCTTTATTTAAAAGCAACACAGAGGACAACTTCAGTTTCACATCCATGGATATACGTAGCTTCCATGCTGAAATTGTCAAATTCAAACATTCTTTTCTCAAATACTCTTATGTCAAATCTACCACTGGAAACAGAACCATTTGTTCTACTTCTCCCACAACACACAGCATCTGCTGTTGGCCATGAGGGCATTTAAATTCATCTGGAGGATGTCTCCTATGACATCTGCAAAGAATGATCAAGGTGATACTTAGACATCATGCAATTCAGCCACTTGATTATGTCAAAGGAAAGAACAAATATTTAAAAAAAAAGAAAAACTGGTCATAGACTTTACATTTTCCTCAAAAAACCCCAAACCAAACACCCTTAAAATTCAGAAAAAATTCCAACTTTAAAAATATGTTGTCTGGACTGAGGATATTTTCTACGCAACCTCAGTTGCAAGCTGGTTTTGTTGTTTCACTTAAAATATCACTTATGTCATTGTGTGTTCTAATGTTGCTAGCATTCATTATTGAAACTAAATGTTTTCTATTGAAAAGCATGCTTCCTGTCCCTACAGGCTTTCTTCTTAGTAAGGAAGAGAAACTTAATGAGGCTTTCTTGTAAACTAATTCTGGTAATAAATGCATGAACTGAGAGCAGGAAAGAAATTATGAGAGAATGCTGATTTCTTGTTTTCAGCTTCTTCCTTTCAAAACAGTATGTTCCCTTTAGTCCTCAATGCTGTGGTCCCATGAAAGGCCATGGACTTCAGAAACATGAAGTATTCATAAATTCTCAAGTAGATAACAGCTATTTTGGATCTAGTTCTGCAGGCAGTAACAGCACCACAATGTTATTTCAGGTTGCAGGTGTAAGCTACAGTAGAAACATGGAAGAATGGACCTTTTATGTGAAAGTCAGACAAAGGCAGAGACTAGTCCTTGTTCTGAGACTCAGAAAATGGAAAATAAAACAAGACATTCCACCATTGTGTGTGATAAAGGTGTGAAATAAACAATCAGCTGCCAGTTGCCTACTGCATGGATGAAAGATACATTCTGCAGAAAGCTATGTTCTGCAGAAGAAAACAAACACATCAAGAAGTAGAAATCTGTCCTAAATGAGAAAGTGCTTGCCTGTGTGACTTTACGTTTGAACAGTCAGTCTGCTTCAGTGTGTGTGTGCAAATGGAATTGAAATGAGTTACTATATACACTAGTGAGATATTTAACATCTCACCAGCTAATAAGACATAAAGAAGTATAAAACAGTGTCAGACAAAGAGAGTCCAGACCAACTATTTTATTCTGCAAAAATTTTAACCTCATAAAAGATTCAACTGCTCCTGTATGTAGTTTTTGTATTGTACGTTACTAAAATGACCTCTAAAGTTTCCCTCCAATCTCTTCCATTTTGAAATTCTGTGAAAATTAATAGGTATTGGGATTTTTCCTGCACATTTCCTTCTGTGATTACCTACGACATACTTCTGGCATTATCAGGCAGCAAGTAAAATGCTGATATTTCCAGGGGAAAATGGGCCCTGGTTTTAATGACAGAGCTATTTAAATATGGAGGACAGGACAGTTATATTGACTAAAAAGCTGTGAGATTCACACTGTACATTGGCAACTTTAATGTATTTTGATGAAAACTAAGGTATCTAACAGGATACAAATTTTCTCTCGTTCAAAGGAAGTGTAAGGAAGATCTTGCATATCTCATTCAGTAAGTCACCACCAGAAGGACAATCCAAGGTATCCCAAAAAGAATTTTAAAGGGCTGAGGGCAAAACATGGTAGAGCTAAAGCAGTGTAAGAAATAATACACATATGATCAGTGAATTTAGGGGCTGAGCCAAAGCTGGAGGTTTGAATCCAAAATAGATATTCTGTAAATTACTTTAATTCCTATAAGATCTGTTCTTGTGTTTTAATACTGATTTAATACTTTAAAAAAAAAAGTAAGTGATAAAGCTAGTTCTTTAGTATGCCATATAATTGTAGGCCAACGGCAGCAAGTAAAAACGGAGCAACTCAAAGCAATAATTCAGTTGGCCTACTGAGGTCCCTCTTACTATTTAAGTTCACACTTTTGCCAAAATGGATGATACAAAAGATAAGGGGAGATAAAATCAGGTGCCAGAGATGTAACTCTGGCATATCTTTATCTTTGACATCAAAATAATACATACTGCTGTTGAAGCAGATCATTTTGCAAGTGTTAACGTCTTTGACTCTTTACCCCTGCAATGAACTGATTTATTATTGACTTAAGTTCCCGATTTCTATTGATTTGGCAAAATTTCCTGAAAGAACAGGGGTTAAGGGCCACAGATGAACTGTAAATGAATAGAAATTTATTTCTGATTCCTGGCTGCTGGAATATGTGTTTTTTTCAAGAACTGGTTCCACCAAACTATGGAACACTAGACTTACTCTAACACATACTTCTGAGTTTTCATAATATTATCACCAAGACCACAAAAATATTACATTCTCCGGCATGACTGAAAGTCAAAACACAGAGTTTATGTCTAGTTAATTAAACATTCACATACACGTTATCCATGCAACTTTAGGGTTACACTCTAAAAAAAAAGGATAAACCCTTAGCTGCTTTGAAGAGCAAAAAAGCTGTGCCTGGTCACCTGATACCCTGATTACTGCTATATACTCTTTCCTGAACGTGACAAACAACTCTTCTCCCGATAATGTCTATTCACAATGTTTCTAGAAAACCAAAAATTCAAGTGGATAGGAAAATGACTTGGACCATGCAGAAAATGCTATGAGCTACTTCTATGGATTTTTCACAACAAGCAAGACAAATTTCTTGTCTTCTGTTTTCATTTTCAAGACCTTCCAATCCTCGTCCTGGAGTTGCAGTTATGTATTGAGCACGGAAAATCTGCATCCCCTCCAAAGAGCAGCAATCATTTCTCCTTACTTATAATACTTGTGCTTTTTCAGATATCATATTTTGAGGAAACTACTTGTACAGATCCATACAGCTATCCTTGTTCAAAACCAGCCCTAGCCCTGTTCAGAATATATCAAAAATTGATTTATTTTTTTTCCACAGAAGAAGAGACACAAGTTCCTCCCTTACTAAACCACACTTAGTATGATAATTAAAATGAAGTGCAAGGTCCTACATCTGGGGCATGGCAATCCCAGGCACACCTATAGGTTCAGTGGGGAAGTACTTGAAACCAGCAGTG
>NW_008678650.1:0-892 GCF_000695815.1 Acanthisitta chloris
GTCAGCAGAAGGAATGGATGCCGAGAACTCCGGCCCGAAGTGAAACAACCCTTGAACGAGTGTAACCTGTTGGACACAGCACCTAACTATCACCTTGGGTTTGGCTGTCTTACAGGTCTTTTCCAGCCATAACCACTCCACAATTCCATGGCTCTGCCATCTTACAGGTCTTTTCCAGCCACTACTGCTCCATGATTCCATGGCTCTGCGATTCCAACCCTTCTGGCTCCCAAGATGTGCCTAATTTTCTCACGTTTCCCTCTGTTTGTTTGTCTCAGGTTCCCTCTGAAGGATTCCGAGCGCCTGATCCAGTGGCTGAAAGCTGTCCAGAGAGACAACTGGACTCCCACCAAGTACTCCTTCCTTTGCAGTGAGCACTTCACCAAGGACAGCTTCTCCAAGCGCCTGGAAGACCAGCATCGGCTGCTGAAGCCAACTGCTGTGCCCACCATCTTCCACAACAAGCTGGATTATGTCAGGGGCCGGAGGAAAATAGCCAAGCAGGCACTGCTGCGGGATGGGGAAGCCCCCGGGGAAGGAGGAGGTGAGGTAGCTCAGAGGGCTCTGTCTTCTGGCCAGGACTTCATGGTGATGCAAGGGACGAAGATGGAGGAGGCAACGCTGCAGGCAGCAGGCGGGATCGGTGTTGGAGGAGGTGGAGAAGCCCCTCCACAGCCAGCTGGATGTCCCGCGCAGAAGGACGTTGGGGGATCATTTGGGGGCAAAGGCTGAAGCTCCTGGGGAGGACTGGCCAGGGAGCTGGGTGACAGATAGGAGTGGTGTGTCCGTGGACGACTTCACCCCTCCTGCCTCGGGGGCTTGCAAGTTCATCGGCTCGCTCCACTCCTACAGCTTCTCCTCCAAGCATGCCAGGGAGAGGCCGTCCCTCCCC
>NW_008678651.1:0-4473 GCF_000695815.1 Acanthisitta chloris
AGCGAACCGCTGGAACGCGCCCGAGCACCCCCCGGCACACAGGTGTACCCGCACACCCGCACTCTGCCAGGCACGCCCCGCGCAGCCCTCTGCCCTGCCCCACGCCTGGGACGGACTCCCAGCTGCAAGAGGAACTCTGAAAGGCAATTCATGTAAGCGAAATACTTCCAGGCCTGAAATTCCCTGTAGGACCCCTGAAACTCTAGAAACACAGGGCAGGGAAGAAATCTTAAAATCCCTCTTTTAGAATTGAAATCACTTTATAGACTACCAGAGCTGGAATAAATGTGGGCGGAATTTTGATGACTGCAGGTATTTCCTGCCTGGTGAGAGGATTGAACCTGGGGTGGGGACGCCTGCAGTGGGCTCAGCAAAGCCCTCTGGCCCCAGCCAAGCCCAGCCAGACCCACCAGTGCTCGGGGCACGGACACCGTGAGCCCTGTGGAGCTCTGCGCACAGATAACAGGAGCTCTGCGGTGGCACCACAATCAGCCCTTGCCAGGAGCCTGCAAACTTCTGCACAAGTGCTGTGCCCACAGACATGAGACCCGTGACCCGGTGGCATCTCCCTCTGCCCAGGCACCAGTGGGCACCAGGCACCCACAGATCCCTGCTCAGAGCTCCCAGAGAGTGGTGGGAGTTGGGCAAAGTTACTCCTGGAAACGACCTTTAGAAGGAAACTGTAGCACAGATAATTTATCGCATCGAAATGAAAGCAAAAATAAAATCTGCATCCCTAATTTCTCCTTCCTTTCAAAGCCAGGTCTCTGACTCTGCAAACTGTGTTATATATGTTTACATTTCTATAAAAGCAAGTGCTCCTCAGAGGAGCAGCGAGGTAATTCACATTTGCATCATGTGTAGCTATGATAAATAATAAATATGGACCTGATAAATGGTACTGTGCAACTCGAAGACCTATTTTTTATTGAATGGCTGACTAAATACTCATGTAAAAGTCATAACTTGATGCTTCTTTTACCCTGGGGCCGCAGTAATTTATTGTCGTAATTTATACGTGCTGCTGTGGTGAGGGGACAGCTCTGGCCCAGCCCAGGGACTGTCCCATCCCTCTGGGTGCAGGGGGAGGCCCAGGGGATGTGGGTTGAGCAGAGCCCCACAGTGGGTCAAACCCTGGTGTTTGGGGTGAGAAGGTGCCAGGAGACCAGGGGAAGGGCAAGCACAGAGTCATCCCTGGCAGCATGTGGATCTGTGGGGCATGGCACACAGCACATGGCACACAGTACATGGTACATTGCACATGGTACATGGCACACAGCACATGACACATGATACATGGCACATGGCACACAGCACATGGTACATGGGGCATGGCACACGGCCCATGGTACATGGCACATGGAACGTGGCACATGGAACGTGGCACACGGCACATGGTACATGGCACATGGAACGTGGCACACGGCACATGGCACAGCCCACACATGCATGGGAGTCCTCCCCCACACCCACGTGGGAGCAGGACTCTGCCCTCCGTCTGCCTAAGCCCAGTTCCTGGGGGTAACAAATTCCTGTCCCAGGCCTGGGCCCTCTCATGGAGGTGGGATTTTAACCCCACTTAGAGCAGGACACCCCTGCTCTGCCCACCCTGCTTGGGCTCCATGGAACTGCCCCAGGGAGTTCACCGATAGCCTGGAAACTATGACTGGAGCGGGAGAAGTGAGGTCCATAAAGCAGAGAGCTGCTGCCCGGGCTGGAGACAGCGATGACAAATCCTGCTGTGTACAACAGCTCAAACTTGTCTTTAAAAAATGTCCAGAGGACAAACGCTCCTCTCCCAAAACACGAGCAGGCCCCGTCGCTGCCAGCGACCAACAGGGAATCGGAGAGGGAATGCAGGAAACCCATTCCAGCAACATTGTGCCTTTGATAATTTAGAGGCAGCCATGATACCACGATTTGTACATGACAGTCATATGAAATAATAAACCTTGCTAGCTATAAACATTACCAAATTCTGACACTATTGATTTATTATGTCTAACAGTGACATCAAACCGAACAACTGACAGAAACAATGTTACAGCTTTAAGAGCAGTTTGTCAACGATTAATTCTGCCAAACGGGGTTTAGTTTTATGCTGGGACTGCTTGTCTAGCAGTTGTCAATCCAAGCAAAAATTACTACTGCCACACGTCTGCTCCCGCCAGCCCGAGGCGCCGCTCCGCTGGCCCTCATTACCCCATCACTCGAATACAGATGCAAGGCCAGTCCCTATTTAATATGCGTGTTAATTATGCAAATTATTAATTGGGCTGGTGCTGGAGGACTCGTGTTTATGCCCAGATTAGAGTCAATAACTGTATCACGCAGCATTTTAAGCCTGACCTGTGACAGGAGCAGAGCTGTGCTGCAAGCACCGCGCTCCGCAGCTCCCGGGGCACCCTCGGGTCCCACAGACCCTGCTCTCGCTCCCAGCCCTTCCCAGGGATTCCTCCCAGCAGGAAGGTGCGTTTGTGCTGCTTCTATTGCACCGTCAATACGAGGAGTGTGACACGATGTTATACGCTGTAAATTTGTTTGATTTTTTTAAAAATCAAACACATTTAAAGGCGCAAAGATCGAGGGTGAAGCTACAAGGCTTTTCCAATTAAAATTTACAGCAGACAATGTTGTAAATTTTATACAGTTGTAATGCTGGCTGCAGTTGTGCTGAAATGGGAACTATTGATCAGCCTGATTTCCCAGGATACACGAGGGGGAAACAAGGTATTGCACCAGCAGAAACAAAACTTTCATTTGTAAAGCCTTCTATTATACTTTACTGCCCTCATTTGGTTCCAGATGCATCTCTCTTAGCAGGAGGAATAAGGTCAGAGCCTGTTCCCCAAAGAACACGGGAGCGGAGGAGGAGAGCGGGAGCTCTGCAGGCAGCAGTGCCAAGGGCAGCGTGGGCACCATGGGGCAGGGCTCACCCGGCATGTCCCAGGGCCCCGGACACAGCAGCAGGGCTGAGGGCCCTGGAAGGCAGTGTGGAGCAGCGAGGACACGTCTCCAGCAAGGAGGAGATCTGCGGGCACATCCAGGCTAGTTCCCGAGCAGCAGACTGAAGACAGCCCAGTGGGAGCTTGGGGCCATGGCCAGGAGATGCCACCCTCGCCCAAGCTGGGAAGGAGCTCACCGGGGCCAGGCTGGGCCATGTCCTAGCTCTGGGGTAAGGCCCCACTGTGCAGTGCAGGCCCTGACTGCTCCTCTACACCACAAAACCACAGGAGAAGCCTCAGCTGCAGTATTTCAGCGCAGGGGCTGGTGCTGCTGGCTGGTGTCAGGGGCATCAAGGCCCAGGTCCTAGGGACATGGATCTGCTGTCTGCAGCTCCCTGTGGTACGGGAAGAGCTGTGTACGGGGGCAGGAGGGAGAGCAGGCTGGTGGCAGAGCAGCTCGTGGGGCCACGGCAGCAGCACCCCAAGGTGTCCCAGACTCCACCACCAACCAGGCAGTGCCCAGTGGCACAGCCACCGCCACCGCGGCACTGCCAGGCTGTCTCTTCTCCATCAGCTTTCAGCAAGGTCCAGCCCAGACACACTCCCTTCTCTCTGGACACCACAACTGTTTTTAATGGAAAGCCTGGCACCGAGGCACTGCTGCCCAGCCAACAGCTCTGTCAGTCCTCGCTCAGACCATTTGCATGTGAATTATGGCCACCTTCACACCGAAAAGTGATGTTCTCATTCATTTGCACATTTCCTGCACCTCTTCCTTCACTGCAGCCCAAGGCTGTGCCAGACCCTGGGTGCTGAGATTCCTAGGAACACTGCTCCCAGGCAGGGATGCTCCTCACCTGGGCCCTCCACAGCCACCAGCACCATTTCCAGGGCAGGGCACCCACCCCCAGGCGCTGGAGGACCAAAACTCATCACCTCTCACAGCGGTGCCAGGAGGGGACAAAGTCCCACTGGCTGTGGAGGTGCAGCCAGCACTGCCTGGTGACCTTAAACCTGTCTGTCACCTGCCCGAGTGCAAGTGAATCCAAAACACAAACCACAAAGCCAGAGCTAAGTTAAAAGGAGAAAAAACAGACAATGGATGATCCCAATAATGGGAAAAGATAACAAAGCCCCTGGATCCCAGCATCTGGCACTAAATGCACTTCTCTGTAAACCGAATGGCGGCTCCCAAACTGCGCCAAGCATCACTCCTCTGCCAAGGCAGTAAACAGCTTTTATCAGCAATAATGATGGCATAATCCCAGCTAAAAAGGAAAGTAACATATGGCAGCAGCCCTCCAAACCCCATCCCGACAAAGTAGGGGGCATTTTTATTACAGCGTCCACTTGCAGAAAACCTGCCAGCCTCCTTCTCTCTTCTCTCCTCTCTTTTTTTACAGGTTATCATCTTCGCTGTTTGAGCCGAATGTGGCATTTGGGAGTTTTAAACTAATGAGTTCATTTTTCTAGGAAAAAAAAAAGAGAAGAAAAAACAGAGGCAGCTTGCATAGACAGGCTAGCCAGG